>NC_059215.1:18216213-18261213 GCF_020615455.1 Coregonus clupeaformis | reverse complement strand
CCCTGTAGGAGATATTACATAGTGGGGTTAGGCAACCACACTCAGAACATTAGGGTCCACTGGGTTGAGTGAAGAGTGTTTTCTAGGGAGGGGAGGGAAGAGGAGAAAAGGGACCCTTACTTACCCTTAGTGCCACGCGGTGGACCACTTGCTGAGGATCACTTTCCAGAATCACTCTGTAGAGGGAGAAGCTTGTCATCACTCTCACACTGTGCAAAGAGATGGCCACACTGGACCAGACCACAGCCGTCTTATGACTGTGGTTCACCAAAATCATACAACCATGCTTATTGGTTTGGATGGTTGAAAATATGCAGTGGTAATTCATTTAGAGTCAATATCCAATCTAAAATAAAAATGAGAAATTATAAGATATGGAACTTACCCCCCATCCACAATTTCATCCACAGCGAGAAAGAGACCTTCCATATTCTCAAGTAGAGCTCTCCTCTCAACATTCTTCCTACAGAGAAAGACGACAGAATTATGAAAGATGGCAAAATATGTGATGTATGATTTAGATCTCACCTCAACATTTGGCTCAGTGCGTCAAACAGACAGTTTAGAACAGCCATAGATCTCACCTCAACATTTGGCTCAGTGCGTCAAACAGACAGTTTAGAACAGCCATAGATCTCACCTCAACATTTGGCTCAGTGAGTCAAACAGACAGTTTAGAACAGCCATTAGCATCAACTGTTGGAGGGAAACAAAACACAAAAACAACAAAAATGTCATTTAGAGCATGGCAGGGTGCACTGCACTGAAATTAAACAATTTATTCATTATATGTTTCCAATCAAGTCCTTCCAATATGATTACCTCATTTTCATGTGAGCTTCCAATGACATAGAAGAAGAGATCAATGTTGCTCTTGTAGACGACTGTGAGGCCCTCTAGCAAAGCTATCTCACCTGAGTAGGTACAGAAACATGACAATGGCTGCGTTTAGACAAGGAGGCCAATTCTGAATTTTTTTCACTAATTGGTCTTTTGACCAATTAGATCAACTCTGAAAATGATCTGATGTGAAAAGATCTGATTGCTCAAAAGACTAATTAGTGGACAACATATCAGAATTGTGCTGCCTGTGTAAACGCAGCCATAGTTACAGAACAAAACTGAGGTAAAACACTATTCACTGACCTGAAAGCATGTGTATGTGTGCATTCATGTGTGTGTATTCAAATGCATTTCGTACTGTCAGTCCGGTGTGTCTTGCTGAAGATGTTCTTCTCAAAGGCTTTCTGTTCCTTCACTGAAGGGTATGTGTCATCATAATACTGTTAATAAAGCATTAATAAAAAGAGGGGTGAAACCACAACTAATTGTTGTTAGTACATTTCATATGGTAGGCTAATAATGCAGCTGGGTATTACATAATGCGTTACATAGCAGGGCTCACCAACTTTGGCCCTGAGCTATTGGGTGTATGCAGGCTTTTGTTCCAGTCCAGCACTAACACATATTTAAGTAATACACTCTTATCAAAGTCTTACTTTAGCATAAAGTCGTTCTCCATCATTATCCAGAATGAGGACTGCTTTCACGGTGTACAAAGATGGTTCCTGTTGGGCAGATACACACAGACATGACTGGCTAGCAAATAAATTACACATCATCACTACACAGTAGCTAGCTAACGTTGGCAAACTAGCTAGCTAGTTAACTAAAAAATTGACATTCACTAACGGAAACATGTGTCATTACTACGTTAATTGCTATTCCTAGTAGGTAAACATTGTAACCAGAGATAGTAGATTTACTCAAGTTACTGTTGTAACTAGCTAGCTAGCTAGCTAGATAGTTCTCTAAAACAGCGGGTGGTGAGTTCGCCAGCTAACGTTGCCGTCTGTAGCTAGCTAGCTAACAGCTCCTTCCCAATTCTCAACAGGCAGCAAGCACACTAATCTTTTTTCCTGCAAAGGTTGCTAAACTTCCAACAAAAATCGAATCAGGAAATACAACATAAAAACTGTTTTTTTAAAACATCAACGTTACCAGCATTCCCGTATCCATCTTCTTTGCAAAATTGCTAGCTAGCAAACTTCCTAGTTAGCTGCATAAATGTTTATGTCCTCTTCCATTGGATGATAATCCGCATCAATCAAAACGCTCCGCTATGACACCGCCCATTCTGTATTGAGGACAGAGTACAAGCTCAGATAGAACAATGGCTTAGTTATAAAAATTGTTGGTACAAGTCAACCAGCCCGGTCCAATAATATATAGACACACTAGATGACAATAGTGGGTGCTGTGTTGAAGCCACCGTGCCTTCATCTTGGCACTCCCCCACAGTTGCGTAAAAAGTATTTTGGAAGCATTTTCCATAGAGTTGGACATTTTTGAGATTACTAATGTTACTGTCCCCACTACAACTACACAAATACTTAAAAGTGCACTATGCAGAAATCGCTCCGCCATTTCCTGGTTGCTAAAATTCTAATAATGTCCTAATTTCAGTTTATGTGATAAAACAAGCAAGTCTAATGTAGAGAATCAATGTACCATCTAAACCGCTGATAAATATATTTTTCCATAAACAAAAATATTGTATTTTCAATAAAAGATGCAAAAACGAAACTTAAGAACGGAAAGCATAGAAATATCCCACAAAAAAACAGATCTACTGCTTCTTAAGGCCAGTTTATACTTGGTCTAATGAGCGTCGTCCGGGTTTGGTCGGTATAGGCCGTCATTGTAAATAAGAATTTGTTCTTAACTGACTTGCCTAGTTAAATAAAGGTAAAATAAAATTAAAATAAATGTCTGTAGATAATGATTGCTACAAGTGTAGTAGGTCAAAACGACATTTAATTTATACTCCAGTGGAATGTCTGTAGACCGTCGTGGACACTGTCAGTTTCCTTGTTGCACAGACTTGAAAAAACTTTAAGCGTCTGCGACTGTTAACGGACTGCCACAGCAACCAGACCAAATCCTCCAGTGACAAGATATGCAGGAGTTCTAATATTTTCAGAAAGAATTACCTACTTTTATTTCGTCACACTGTGGCAGTACGGTATTTTCTGTAAGGTCGCCATTACATTGTAAATAATTATGTTGTTGTGGGTTTATTTTCCTGTAATAATGAATAAAATGAAGCTAAAGTTAAGACATTGTCAGCTATACTCTGGTCATTATTTGAACTGGCTAGCCAGCTAGCTAGCTAACTAGCAACAAATCAAAACATTGTTTAGAAAATTGCTTTTAGTTGCCTGGCTTCCTAGGTTGACATTTACTGAATTCAGTTTTTAATGGATGGGTTTATTGGTGTTAAAATAGAGAACGTATGGTATTTGGAGCACCGGGCTGCTGATGTCAAGCAGAGGCTGTCGTTTTGTGTTTATACTTTTTCAATTCGACAACGACAAGTTTGATGTCTGATGGCAATAAAATGTTCATGATGTCGCTATACAATTGTCTACAGACGTCAATAAACCAGCCTTTAGACTTGCTTTAAATGAGAATGACAGATCTATAACTCTCATTTATATGTGCATTTAGTCAGATTGCCCACAATGTTAGATATTGCAGCTTCAAATACATGTAATTTTGTCCTTGAAACGTTTAATTGAACTACTGTAGAATTCCATTCATTCTTATGGCGGATTGCTCCTACTGGGGAGTGCCAATATGGCCGGCCGGTGGCTTCAAAGCCTCTCAATGACCAATACATAGCATCAACAATCCAGGGTTTATATACACAATTGGTCCAGACCAGTGCTTGACTTGGGCAGAAGCTCACCGGAGCTGAGTACAAGCACCTCAAATGTTCTACTGCTAGAGCGCCTGTAACCTCTTATAGAATATTAGCTCAAAAGCATTGTGGAGCTCCTGCACCTAAATATAAACAGTACCGGCACCCAAAATGAGTACAGGCACCTATTTCAATCAAGTCAAGCACTGGTCCAGACCATTCTAATTAGATGCAATACTTGAGAGAATATACTTTGAATGTAATGTTTCTGTTACTGTAAATTAAAAAATCGGGTTACCTGCTCATATGATGTATTATGCAGGCTTTAATTGTTATTAGGTATCAGGGTCAGGGGCCAAAGTTTGTGGTTGGAGGAGCTGACTCTACCAAATCAAGACAAAGTCAGGGAGTGACTGTGCAGTTAGGTAGTAACATTTCCAGCAAGCAGAGTGGTGGTGGTATACCACTAGCTTGCTCTGTGATCCCACATATAGGGGTATTATAAAAGTCTCAAGTCAGTTAGATTTCTTTAACCAAAGGACATGGTCTTTGAGGGCATGTTCTTCAACTACACCACTGCAAACATTAGGTTTTACATTACAGCATTATGTAACCTTTATATAACCATTATATAGGCCTACAATAATGGAGGTAGGCCAACTTTATTCCTCTCTGGCCGTAGCCTCTGATCTCCCCTTTGACTCCTATGTCTGTCTGAGTACATTCGGACGGGCGGCAGGTAGCTTAGTGGTTAAGAGCGTTGTGCCAGTAACCGAAAGGTCGCTGGTTCTAATTCCCGAGCCGACTAGGTGAAAAATCTGTCGGTGCCCTTGCACAAGGCACTTAACCCTAATTGCTCTGGATAAAGTGTCTGCTAAATGACACAAAAAAAAAGTATGAAACGTTTTTTTAAGGATCCTCCCACGTTAAACCAACCTAATTATCCTGGTTGTTTCTTCTGGGAAGTATCAATCTGGAAAACCATGGATGTTGCTGCTGATGGGGTTTTCCCTGCTTTATTTCCGACCAATTCAGAATGACATCAGTGTTTACGTGTCAACCTCTATTTTGGTTATGGACATCAATTCTGTCTGTTATTGCAAGCAGTATTGTGATTGTAATATTGTTTTCAGGGGAAAGGCACATTGCCATTAAAGTTATTATTTAGGTCCTAGAATGTATGCTTCCAAACTTAAATGTAAATTCATATTATAGATGATAGCTTAGTGGTTAAGTGGCAGGTAGCTTAGTGGTTAAGAGCGTTGTGCCAGTAACCGAAAGGTTGCTGGTTCTAATCCCCGAGCCGACTAGGTGAAAAATCTGTCGATGTGCCCTTGAGCAAGGCACTTAACCCTAATTGCTCCTGTAAGTCGCTCTGGATAAGAGCGTCTGCTAAATGACTTATTATATTATTATATAGCCTGCATTAAATGATAACATATGATTTTTTTTAAATACACTTGCAACAGTCCTGTGGTTAACAGACACATTTTGCAATGCAGCAATGGTTTTTCACAATTTTACCACTAAAGATTTCGAAATGACCCTTGATGTCTGAGAGGAAACACAATATGCAGCCTTGAACTGTTCAGTTAAAAGGTTGAATGCTTCTCAGAGGAATGTTGGCAAATCCCCGCCTTATCTTAGCTCATTGGTCACCATAGCAACACCCACCCGTAGTATGCGCTCCAGCAGGTATATCTCACTGGTCATCCCGAAAGCCAACACCTCCTTTGGACGCCATTCCTTCCAGTTCTCTGCTGCCAATGACTGGAACAAACTGCAAAAATCTCTGAAGCTGGAGACTCTTATCTCCCTCACTAACTTTAGGCATCAGTTGTCAGAGCACCTTACCGATCACTGCACCTGTACACAGCCCATCTGAAATTAGCCTACCCAACTACCTCATCCCCATATTGTTATTTATTTTGCTAATTTGCACCCCAGTATCTCTATTTGCACATCATCTCTTGCACATCTATCATTCCAGTGTTAATACTAATTGTAATTATTTTGCACTATGGCCTATTTATTGCCTTACCTCAATAACTTGCTACATTTGCACACACTGTATATATATTTTATGTTGTATTTTTGACTTTATGTTTTGTTTTACACCATATGTAACTCTGTGTTGTTGTTTTTATCGCACTGCTTTGCTTTATCTTAGCCAGGTCGCAGTTGTAAATGAGAACTTGTTCTCAACTGGCTTACCTGGTTAAATAAAGGTGAAATTAATGCCATATTGCTTGTAGGTTAGAAGTATAAGAACATTTTGGTTTTAACCGATTCCTCTGTTCTCGTACTTGAATTGCCTGTGTTTTTACAGTATAGACTATTCTCGATATAACCATGACAACAGTGACTGTTGCTACTTTACATGCCAAATCCAAAAATGTATTAATAATTTACCCGAAGATCTTTATAACTAAACCAAGATAGACCATAGCCTGTCATTTCCAATGGGAACAAATTAGCCATAGTGGGCAGAACAAGCAAGGAGGGGGGCAGAGCCAAGCACGAGCCAACGAGATCCTATTGGCGCGTTCTAGCATCATCTGTATATTTCCGTTAGGGAATGCCTACTCTGTGAAGTGCGCGTGTGCAATAACTAAATTCGCCTTTGCACTCCTTCTAAACAACGCAATATTTAACTTTTACAAAGGGTAAAGTCTATAAACCTTAGTCCACTCTGTTCATAACAGATTCTAGTTTTGGGAACAGAACACTGTATTGAGATAAAATGTTTCATCGATGAGAGCATTTTCAGAATGTCGGTCAAAATCAATTTCGTTCCATCTTCTCCCAATGCCCGTCAGTGGGATTCCTCTCACTACCATATTTGGTAGTGAGTGGAAACGACAAGCGGATGCTTCACATTTAAACATCCAGTGAAATATCTGTCTCGTTGTTCTATCTGTGATTTACCTCTATACAAGATGGGCAAATGGGTTTTCCTTTCAATTCAATAGCATTGAATCTGTAAGACAGGTCACAGAGACGGGAGAGGGCCTCCATAACTATAGCTACTAGCTTTACAAAGTACTGTATATAATGAAGATCAAATAAAACACTGTTGTAGTGGGACCTAGAGGAGAAAATGTTTTCATGTAGCTGATGGAAAATCTTAAGACAAGGACACTGTAAAGTCTAAAGGCAACACTTTTGCATTATGCCCCCTTCTAAAGTATGCTCACACCACTTAACACCTTAATCAATATGACGACTAAATTGAACAACAGGATCTCCAAACAGCATGTACTGGTATAACAAATATCCACTTTCTCTGGTAGTTCTATCACATTCATCATTACAGTAAACCTGATGACGGTGTGTTGCGGTTGAGTAAAATGTTTGCCATTGACCAATCATTACACCTGACAAACAACAAATGATGAACATGAACCTGCAGTATCATTGCCTTCATTGGTAATGTCTCAATATGACCAATGATAAAATGTACAGATTAGGCTACTTGTGATATTTCACAATACAGCGTCACTTTTTCAGACCTCACACTTTGAAAAGCTATTATTTTATGACTTTGTACTTAAAACAATAATGGGATTACATTATTTATCAGCAGGAATGTTTCAATGAAGTACAACAGGAATGTGTATGGTCGTAGCGTGGTGCGAAGTAATTGGAAGTCGTGTGTGTGTGTGTGTGTGCGTGTGTGTGTGTATGTGCATACGTGTGTGCCTGCATCCATGCATGGATGCAGAAACAGAGCGAGAGAGGGAAGTCAGAGGAGGGAAGGGAGGATGTTGGGTGGCGGAAGCTCTGCTGGGCGCTGATAAAAGCAGCGTTGAGTGCTTCTGAAGGGAGCTGCTAACTGCTGTGGTTTTATGCTTGAGGTGGGGAGAGGGGAGCAGCCCATGCTATCGCATTGTCCCGCCATCCTCCCTGCCTTGCACCGTCCATTGCACAATGCTGGGCGATGTCTACTGTCCACTCACTTGCATTTTCCATGCAAAGTGAACACACATTGATATTTACTTAGTAATTGGACTGGGTTATATGTTGAATAGTATCATCATTGCTATTGGCCCATGTCCCTGAACATGATGTATTGCTGATATGCTTGTGGTGATGCATTACATTCCCCTCCATGGTATCAATAAAGTACTACAACCACTACTACTATTTCTACTTTCCACCCTGTCCATGTCATCTCTCTTTTCCTCTCTCTTCCAAGCAGCTACTGGCTTATTTTTCCCTTCTTCAGACCACAACCAGGAGAAACAAACGCTCTCATGTTGTTCAGTTGTGAGGTATTATTTCCGCTCAAATCATATACATCATGTTTTAAGATTGTTAAGGCATGACCTCCAATACAGCACCTATTTCTCTCTAATGACACAATGGTGACAATAATAAAAATACCTATTAAGGGGAAGAAGCGAAAAACACAGTACTAATCATGGAGTAGAACGAGTAGAACATGCACTTGACTCCTAGTTCTAATTCTAGAATGATCTGGAAGGAATGGTGTTTCTGGCATAGCCGTATCAATCAAATGGCCACCCAGACTATTTACATATATCCCCCCTAGTCACTTTACCCCTACCTACATGTACAAATTACCTTGACTAACCTGTACCCCCGCACATTGACTCTGTACCGGTACCCCCTGTATTTAGCCTTGTTATTGTTATGTAATCTTATTGTGTTACTTTTCATTTAATTCTTTACTTTAGTTTACTTAGCAAATATTTTCTTAACTCTATTTCTTGAACTGCATTGTTGGTTAAGGGCTTGTAAGTAAGCATTTCATGGTAAGGTCTACACCTGTTGTATTCGGCACGTGACAAATAAAATTGGATTTGATTTGATCCACATAGGGTTAGATGTGAGCAGTGTGGGCAGGGTGCCATGCAAAAGGTTAAAATCAAATCAAATGTTATTGGTCGCATACACATACTATATTTAGCAGATGGTATTCTGGGTTTAGCGCAATGCTTGTGTTCATAGCTCCAACAGTGCAGTAATGGCTAACAATACTTAGCAATACTCAAAAACTAAAAGTAAAATAATCGAATTAAGAAATATAGAAATATTAGGACTAGCAATGTCGGAATCCGGAGTATACAGTGCATTCGGAAAGTATTCAGACCCCTAACCTTTTTCCACATTTTGTTACGTTACAGCCTTATTCTAAAATTGATTAAATAAATGCAAATGTATTAAAAATAAAAAACAGAAATACCTTATTTACATAAGTATTCAGACCCTTTGCTATGAGACTCGAAATTGAGCTCAGGTGCATCCTGTTTCCATTAATCATCCTTGAGATGTTTCTACAACTTGATTGGAGTCCACCTGTGGTAAATTCAATTGATTGGACATGATTTGGAAAGGCACACACCTGTCTATATAAGGTCCCACAGTTGACAGTGCATGACAGAGCAAAAACCAAGCCATGAGGTCGAAGGAATTGTCCGTAGAGCTCAGAGACAGGACTGCAGCATTGAAGGTCCCCAAGAACACAGTGACCTCCATCATTCTTAAATGGAAGACGTTTGGAACCCTTAAGACTTTTCCTAGAGTCAGGGAGGTGACCAAGAACCTGATGGTCACTCTGACAGAGCTCCAGAATTCCTCTGTGGAGATGAGAGAACCTTCCAGAAGGACAACCATCTCTGCAGCACTCCACCAATCAGGCCTTTATGGAAGAGTGGCCAGATGGAAGCCTTTTAAAATGATAAACTTGGATTAGCAAACACAATGTGCCATTGGAACACATGACTGATGGTTGCTGATAATGGGTCTCTGTACGCCTATGTAGATATTCCATTAAAAATCAGCCGTTTCCAGCTACAATAGCCATTTACAACATTAAAAAACAAGGACATTTCTAAGTGACCCCAAACTTTTGAACATTACTGTATATATATATATATATATATATATATATATATATATATATATATTGTGATGCCACGAGAGGCTACCGCTTCCAGCGGGGTTGCCCAAGTAGTGCAAGGAGTCCAGGTTCAACCAAAACAAGGATTTTATTAAAGGTCTTCGGCAACTAACGAAATTATAACACAATTCTCTTCTTCCCAGAGCCCACACTCCAGACCGTCTCTCTTCCCTTCCAAACCTTCAGCTCATCACTCCTGATTGGTTTCAGCTGCGTGGCAAGATTGGCCATAGAGGGTTGGAGTTCCCGACCATACCAGCAGATGGAGCCATAGCTGTCTGGGTTTGCAGCCATCTCAGGGGGATGTAACGTCCCTCTAGGACACAGCCTCTCGTGACATCACATCCCCCTCCTCGGGACCGACGTCCTCGTCGGGTAAAGGCAGCGAAGAAGGCATCACGCCCGGAGAGGGCGTCCGCATTGCCGTGGTGCTTGCCAGCCTGCTCTCTCTTCAACTCCTCCACCTCTAGGACCAGGGACTCAGCCTCCTGTTGTCTCTCCTTGAGTTTCTTACTGAACGCATCAGCCTTGGTTTTAGCAGAGTTTAGCTTCTGTTGAGCAGCTTTCAGTTCCTTCTCTCTCTCTGCCTCCGCATTCTTCATCTTGTTCTCCAACACCTTGTACTTCTCCTCTGCCTTCTTCTGGACCTCCTTACTACTGCGCAGGGTCTCCTCACACTCCTCGATGGTCCTGCGCAGCCTCTCCAGCTCCTCCTGTTGCTTAGGGAAGGAGCTCTGTTGGAGTTTAGCCTGGAGGATATCTAACTCTTCTGTCTTCATGTCTAACTGTTGCTTTAACAAACGATACCTCTCAGCGGTCCCCTTCAGACCAGACAGTTCTTTGTCCAGATTCTGTAGCTCCGTCTCTGTGTCGGTCTGGGCACCTGCCATCCCTATCAGAGCCCGGGCGGGAGTGAGTAATTCGGAGGATTGCACCGGAGCCTTCCCAGGATGAGTTTTGCCTCTCCGTTTCCGAGGTACTCGGGTTATCCTCTCCTGAGACTCTCTCCAGAGTGGGTAAAAGGCTGGGCAGTCTCGTCCAATTAGGACAGGGACGGGGAGGGAATCAACCACCCCCGCCGTCGTGTGTATGGTTCCCCGTGTGCTGGTCATTGTAAGTTCAGTAATGGGGTATTCTCTGGTGTCCCCATGGACACAGGAAACTGGGAGGACTTTCCCCGGGGTCAGACACGTTGGGCCCACCAAATCCTTACGCACCAGGGTGGCCCGGCTACCAGAATCCAGTAAGGCCTCCACATCATGGTGATTCACAGTTACCGGGCAGGTGGGGGGTCGATCTGGGCCGCCATCTACGACTCCCAAGAGCGAGGCAAACGGTGTGTGGGTGCTGAGCTGGAGGACTCCCGCAGTGGGCATAGGTTCATCGGCTGGTTTCCCACACTGCCAGGAGATATGTCCCATCTCCCCACACCGGTAACACTGTCGAGTTTCCCCCTCCTGGTGTACTCTTCTTGGACCCGCCTGGTTTCTGGCTCCCCCTGGAGCCGGGATAAGTCCTGACGTGGCTGGGTTCGAGACCTTGGGGGTCCTTTGGACGGGTCCTTCCCATTTGTGGTGGGGCCGCACTCCTGGGGTCTTTTCGGGAAGCATTCAGCATCTCCGCTGTGGCCTGGTACTTTTCCACCGCTTCCACGGTCAGATCAGCCGTGGTCAAGGCCTGTTGACTGATGAACCGTTTTGCCTCATAAGGCAGGGCGCGTAGGTAACGATCCACCACAACGGCCTCCACCACCGCCGCTGCTGTATTCCTCTGCGGATCCAGCCATTTCCTTGCGATTCGGACAAGTTCATGCATCTGCGCCCGAGGAGGTTGGTCTGGTTGGAAGGTCCAACTGTGCAAAGCGCTGGGCCATACCAAACTTTGTGAGTCCATATCTGCTGAGGATCTCAGACTTCAGGGCATCATAGTCAGTAACCTGGTCAGGGCCCAGGTCCCGGACAGCATTCAGCGATTCCCCGGTTAGAAAGGGGGCTAACAGACCAACCCACTGTTGCTTGGGCCAGGCTTCCCTAGTGGCCGTGGCCTCAAATGCATGCAGGTATGCCTCAATGTCATCGGTAGCTCCCATCTTAGATATAAAGTCACTTGCCTTTATTGGCGGGTATTTTGGACCACCCTCTGTCTCTGCAACTGCAATTCCTCTGCCTTCAGAAGGTTGGCTTTCTTTTGCTCCTCCACGAGCCACGTTTGCTTGCATCTGGGCGTGCTGGCCAGCAACAAGGGCTTTCAATATGTCCTCCATTTCAGTCGGCGGGAGCCTCACGGCCAACTTGGAAAACTGGGTGATCAAACCTTCGGTATCCTCCTCTGACATGCACTATTAACGCTTGAGCGTGCCCGTATTCTCCACCATCTGTGATGTCACGAGAGGCTACCGCTTCCAGCGGGGTTGCCCAAGTAGTGCAAGGAGTCCAGGTTCAACCAAAACAAGGATTTTATTAAAGGTCTTCGGCAACTAACGAAATTATAACACAATTCTCTTCTTCCCAGAGCCCACACTCCAGACCGTGTCTCTTCCCTTCCAAACCTTCAGCTCATCAGCTCCTGATTGGTTTCAGCTGCGTGGGAAGATTGGCCATAGAGGGTTGGAGTTCCCGACCATACCAGCAGATGGAGCCATAGCTGTCTGGGTTTGCAGCCATCTCAGGGGGATGTAACGTCCCTCTAGGACACAGCCTCTCGTGACATCACAATATACATACAGTACCAGTCAAAGGTTTGGACACACCTAATCATTCAAGGGTTTTTCTCTATTTCTACTATTTTCTACATTGTAGAATAATAGTGAAGACATCAAAACTATGAAATAACACATATGGAATCATGTAGTATCCCCAAAATATATTTTATATTCTTCAAAGTAGCCACCCTTTGCCTTGATGACAGCTTTGCACACTCTTGGCATTCTCTCAACCAGCTTCAACTGGAATGCTTTTACAACAGTCTTGAAGTTCCCACATATGCTGAGCACTTTTGCGGTCCAACTCCTCCCAAACCATCTCAATTGGGTTGAGGTCGGATGATTGTGGAGGCCAGGTCATCTGATGCAGCACTCCATCACTCTCCTTCTTGGTCAAATAGCCCTTACACAGCCTGGCGGTGTGTTGGGTCATTGTCCTGTTGAAAAACAAATGATAGTCCCACTAAGTGCAAACCAGATGGGATGGCGTATCGTTGCAGAATGCTGTGGAAGCCATGCTGGTTAAGTGTGCCTTGAATTCTAAATAGTAAAAATAAAGAAAAACCCTGTAATGAGTAGGTGTGTCCAAACTTTTGACTGGTACTGTATATGTATATATTTATATATGTATATATGTATGTGATGGGATGTATAGACGGTTTGGACAGTATATGGATAGAATATGTAGTATATCTGATGAATAGTATATGTGCAGCAATAGTTAAACAGGATGGCCTTGACTAGAATACAGTATATGCATATGAAGTGAATAAAACAGTATGTAAACACTATTAAAGTGACCAGTGTTCCATGACTATGTACATAGGGCAGCAGCCCCTAAGGTGCATGGTTGAGTAACCGGGCGGTAGCCAGCTAGTGACAGTGACTAAGTTCAGGGCAGGCTACTGGGTGCAGGCCGGTTAGTGGTGACTATTTAACAGTCTGATGGCCTTTTGATATAATCTGTTTTTCAGTCTCTCGGTCCCAGCTTTGATGCAACTGTACTGACCTCGCCTTCTGGATGATAGCGGGGTGAATAGGCCGTGGCTATGATGGCTGAGGTCCTTGATGATCTTCTTGGCCTTCCTGTGACACTGGGTGCTATAGATGTCCTGTAAGGCAGGCAGAGTGCCACCGGTGATGCGTTGGGCAGATCGCACCACCCTCTGGAGGGCCCTGCGGTTGCGGACGGTGCTGTTGCCGTAACAGGCGGTGATACAGCCCAACAGGATGCTCTCAATGGTGCATCTGTAAAGGTTTGTGAGGGGCTTAGGGGCCAAGGGGACATGGACAAAGGAATAAATGAAATAGTGAATTTGGGGGATTATACTCAGAGATGTTATACAAATCATGGGAATGGACAAGAAATATTATCAAAATCAAGAGATACTTTAATGCAGAACAAATTGAAAAGTACTTGCCCAAGATGTCAGATAACTCCTGAGTGCCGCAGTGGTCTAAGGCACTGCATCGCAGTGCTAACTGTGCCACTAGAGATCCTGGTTCGAATCCAGGCTCTGTCGCAGCCGGCCGCGACCGGGAGACTCATGGGCGGCGCACAATTGGCCCAGCGTCGTCCAGGGTAGGGGAGGGAATGGCCGGCAGGGATGTAGCTCTGTTGATAGAGCATGGCGTTTGCAACGCCAGGGTTGTGGGTTCGATTCCCACGGGGGGCCAGTATAAAAAAAATATGTATTCACTAACTGTAAGTCGCTCTGGATAAGAGCGTCTGCTAAATGACTAAAATGTAAATGTAATGTCAAAGACCAATTGCTGCAAACACCACCACAGAGTGGGCGTTGAGCTAGGAACTGCAATCAGGGTGAAAACCATTGTGGTCTGGGTAATAACAGCCTGCTCTCTGGCATCCTTAGGAGGTGGGTGAGTATGGAGCTGGGTGCTAGGAAGCTGAGAAGTTGGGAAGTCCCTTCTCATTCTGATTCCTGGTAGACACCCACCTCTCTTGACTCTGTTAGCCACCAACTTGTTCCATTTCTTTTAGAACAATGACACAAAAACATAATCATAATCTGTGGCTTGGAGCTGGGATCTGACTTTATAATATGACTTTTTCAAACTTCTGCCATGTTCTTTTATGTGTACAATTAAAAGTAATTAGATGTACACTGAGTGTACAAAACATTAGGAACACCTTCCTAATTTTGAGTTGCACCTCCTTTTGCCCTCAGAACAGCCTCAATTCATTGGGGTATGGACTCTACAAGGTGTCGAATGCGTTTGACAAGGATGCTGGCCCATGTTGACATTAATGGATCCCACAGTTGTGTCAATGTTGGCTGGATGTCCTTTGGGTGGTGGACCATTCTTGATACACGTGGGAAACTGTTGAGTGTGAAAAACCCAGCAGCGTTGCAGTTCTTAAAATACTCAAACCGGTGCGCCTGGCACCTACTACCATACCCTCGTTCTTTTGTCTTGCCCATTCACCCTATGAATGGCACACATACACAATCAATGTCTCAATTGTCTCAAGGCTTAAAAATCCTTCTTTAACCTGTCTCCTCCCCTTCATCTACACTGATTGAAGTGGATTTAACAAGTGACATCAATAAGGGATCATAGCTTTCACCTGGATTCACCTAGTCAGTCTGTCATGTTCCTAATGTTTTGTACACTCACTGGTTTCTTGTTTCTTTATTCAATGTTTTTGAAATATGAACCCCACCTTTATATATCCATCTCATAGAATCCCCCTTTCATGTTGTTTTTTGGATAAACATAAATGTTGCATGTCGTTACTATCCATACAGATTTGGAACATGAGAATATCACACCAGCACTTTTGACTACCGGTATATGTCCATTGTTGCACAAAAGTAAAACTACTCCACTAAGCTCATCAAATAATTGAGAATAGTTAAATTGGCTTATTACCAATTCCTGGTTGCGTATAGATAAGTCAAGTAAAATGTCCACAGTGCTAGTGTTACTCTTTAGAGATGTTAGGCTTGTCTTTATGCATACAGAATGTATTAGATTGGGGCAGTAGTGGGGGGAGTTTTGTAAGTCACGCTCCTCTCCATTCTCCCCCTGCTCCTCTCTCTCCCTCAGTGGTTGCTCTGCCAG
Source organism: Coregonus clupeaformis (assembly GCF_020615455.1). NCBI lineage: Eukaryota > Metazoa > Chordata > Actinopteri > Salmoniformes > Salmonidae > Coregonus > Coregonus clupeaformis. The sequence continues at coordinate 18,245,796 of NC_059215.1, read as the reverse complement.
ATATAAGAACAATGTGTCCTTTCTTACCTGGTGGAGGTGTACATTCCAGTCTCAATCCAGCCTGTCTGCAACCCACCCCCGTCCCCCACTTGCACAGGGCCCTCTCTAACAGCAATCAATACCAGGGTGGTTTAACTCCAGGTGCTCCAGTTCACACTCCACAAACCTCTCATTTCAAACGACTTCTGAGGGAAGCTTTCTTATGGGGGTTTGGTACGAAGCTGACTCGCTGACTCGTGATCAGCTAGATTTGTATAAGGATTTGTGCATCATGTTGTGTCATGTCTACGAGTAATAATGGTTAATTAGTCAAAGAATGTAGACAACATGTAGATTAAACATCTATTCATCATAGCTAAGACTAATTTGCCTGTGTTTTGAAAGGTAACGAGGGGTTGTTTGGGGGTATGTCGTGTCCTTGGTCTGCGGTTTTCTCTTGTGGGGAAAAAGGGATTTTTTTGTCAGAGTGCAAGTGTTTTATTAAGGGTAGAAGCATGTGGTGTGGTTGTTTTACAGGAAGGTTGCTTACATCGGAGGCAGAGACATCCCTTTTATGCTGGGGACTGTCTGTGTAGCAGAGCAGAGAGCTAGAGATCGGCAGAGAGAGAAACACAGAAAGAGAGAGAGAGAGAGAGAGAGAGAGAGAAAGAGTGAAAGCACATCCACTCCCTAAAATGGTCGGTTAAAAGCGGACAAGTCCACCGTCGTCCTCACAAAAGTGAATATAAAGTATTTTTATTCATCTCTACCAGGATTATTATGTTTCTACTGTGTCAATCTGAAGAGTTTTGTCTCCCGAACACGTGTTGAAGACTCAGAGACATGTTGCTCAGGTATGTTCTTTCTCCAGCTTTTTTTTCATTGCCAGATAATGCTGCTTCTTTCATGTTTTAAATATCCCCAGTTTCTCCTTTTTCATACATTCATTGTTACCTTGTCATCACTGTGCAAAACAGGTTCTCTAAAATATTAGAAGCAATTGATAGCTGGTTATTCAACAAACATAATCCCCTTGACAACATACAACTGACAATCAATTGCCACTAAATTCAAGAATAATCAGAAGCGAATATTTAAAACATTATGCAATTGCCCAAGATGAAGAACAAGCATATATTTCTAATCAAACTGTCATCTTAGTACCCTATATATTGACTAAAAGTATTTAGGCCAGATAACTTATTTTAGCCATTCATTTATTTCAGGTTAGTAAACAACCTATTCACTGTTACTATTCAAGCCTTATTTGTCCTCTTCAGGAATTAGTGTCATGATTACCTACTGACCATTTCTAAGAGTGATTACTCTTCTGAACTACACATTGCATTTTTTTCTCTTGTCCACAGTACTCTCTCTGGGTTAGCATTGCTGCCCTTGCACCTAGTAATGTGAGTAAAAAATGTTTCCATCAAAATTGTATGCTGAGTAGTAGGATTGTGCTATTCATGTGTAGCCCTCCACCATCTCACTCTGAGCTGTTGTTATTATCAAATCAAATCAAATCTTATTTGCCACATGCGCCGATTACAACAGGTGTAGACCTTACAGTGAAATGCTTACTTACAAGCCCTTAACCAACGATGCAGTTTTGAAAAAAGAAAAAAGTGTTAAGTAAAAAATATAAAATACAAAATAATTAAAGAGCAGCAGTAAAATAAAATAACAGTAGGGAGGCTATATACAGGGGGTACCGGTACAGAGTCAATATGCGGGGGCACCGGTTAGTCGAGGTAATTGAGGTAATATGTACATGTGGGTAGAGTTAAAGTGACTATGCATAGATAATAAACAGAGTAGCAGCAGAGTAAAAGAGGGGGTGGGGTAGGGGGTGGGAGGGAGGGAGGGACAATGCAAATAGTCCGAGCAGCCATGATTAGCTGTTCAGGAGTCTTATGGGTTGGGGGTAGAAGCTGTTAAGAAGCCTTTTGGACCTAGATTTGGTGCTCCGGTACCGCTTGCCTAGGGGGCTGGAGTCTTTGACAATTTTTAGGGCCTTCCTCTGACACCGCCTGGTTTAGAGGTCCTGGATGGCAGGAAGCTTGGCCCCAGTGATGTACTGGGCTGTACGCACTACCCTCTGTAGTGCCTTGCGGTCGGAGGCCGAGCAGTTGCCATACCAGGCAGTAATGCAACCAGTCAGGATGCTCTCAATGGTGCAGCTGTATAACTTTTTGAGGATCTGAGGACCCATGCCAAACCTTTTCAGTCTCCTGAGGAATAGGCTTTGTCGTGCCCTCTTCATGACTGTCTTGGTGTGTTTGGACCATGATAGTTTGTTGGTGATGTGGACACCAAGGAACTTGAAGTTCTCAATCTGTTCCACTACAGCCCCGTCGATGAGAATGAGGGCGTGCTCATTCCTCTTTTTTTCCCTGTAGTACACAATCATCTCCTTTGTCTTGATCACGTTGAGGGAGAGGCTGTTATCCTGGCACCACACGGCCAGGTCTCTGACCTCCTCCCTATAGGCTGTCTCATCGTTGTCGGTGATCAGGCCTACCACTGTTGTGTCGTTGGCAAACATAATGATGGTGTTGGTGTCGTGCCTGGCCATGCAGTCATGGGTGAACAGGGAGTACAGGAGGGGACTGAGCACGCACCCCTGAGGGGCCCCCGTGTTGAGGATCAGCGTGGCAGATGTGTTGTTACCTACCCTTACCACCTGGGGGCGGCCCGTCAGGAAGTCCAAGATCCAGTTGCAGAGGGAGGTGTTTAGTCCCAGGGTCCTTAGCTTAGTGATGAGCTTTGAGGGCACTATGGTGTTGAACGCTGAGCTGTAGTCAATGAATATCATTCTCACGTTCCTCTTGTCCAGGTGGGAAAGAGCAGTGTGGAGTGCAATAGAGATTGCATCATCTGTGGATCTGTCGGGGTGGTATGCAAATTGAAGTGGGTCTAGGGTTTCTGGGATAATGGTGTTGATGTGAGCCATGACCAGCCTTTCAACGCATTTCATGGCTACAGACGTGAGTGCTACGGGTCGGTAGTCATTTAGGCAGGTTATCTTAGTGTTCTTGGGCACAGGGACTATGGTGGTCTGCTTGAAACATGTTGGTATTACAGACTCAGTCAGGGACATGTTGAAAATGTCAGTGAAGACACTTGCCAGTTGGTCAGCGCATACTCGGAGTATACGTCCTGGTAATCCATCTGGCCCTGCGGCCTTGTGAATGTTGACCTGCTTAAAAGTCTTACTCACATCAACTACGGAGGGCGTGATCACATAGTCATCCGGAACAGCTGATGCTCTCATGCATTCTTCAGTGTTGCTTGCCTCGAGGCGAGCATAGAAGTGATTTAGCTCATTTGGTAGGCTTGTGTCACTGGGCAACTCGCGGCTGTGCTTCCCTTTGTAGTCTGTAATAGTTTGCAAGCCCTGCCACATCCGACGATCGTCGGAGCCGATGTAGTACGATTCAATCTTAGTCCTGTATTGACTCTTTGCATGTTTGATGGTTCTTTGGAGGGCATAGCGGGATTTCATATAAGCGTCTATCTTACATCAGGTGTATTAATGCAACACTTGATGTAAGATCTGGTTTATAGCCAGGCCAGGCGACTTTATCTGTCCCCTCAGTACTAGAGGAAACAGCCTTCACCACAAACATAACAGTGGTTATGGCAGGATATGAGTTACAAGCCCATCTATGCTGTTTATGCTATGCATGGGAACCTGTAGCTACAGATCACAGAGTACAAATACAAAGATGGATAACCATGTAGTGGTTTGATGAATTAGGTGACTGGGTATTTTGTGGGATAATTATTATTATCTTTGCAACAGTGTTCAGGTGAGAGCCATCACCTGCTACTTGTGTGAGAGTGATGTGCAAGTGTGTGATTCAAAGTAATGAATTAAGTTGTCTCCTCTGAAGCAGCAATGTATCCTACAGTAAGTTGTAAATTATATGCTTTATCACTAAGATCTTTAATGAGGAAAATGTGGCATATCCAGATTGCTTGAAAATATTTTGTGTTGCCGGGGAGATGAGAAGTAAAAATATATATATATATATAAAAAGGAAAATTCCCTCAAGTAAATAAACAATTGTGGTAATGGAAGATGAAATGGTCATCATTGTGCTGTTGCAGAGGATTCCTGCTCTGTTCCTGAGTATAAATAAGTTGCATGAATGATGTTGAGTTCCAAACAAAGCCAGTGAGGATTGCGAGTAAATGCTAGACGATGCATAACTTAGTTTTTGCCTGCCCATTGTTCAAAGGTTAGACTATGATCTCTCATCATCCAAAGTATCTTAGTCAGTATCTATAGTGCCAACTACAATACACATAACTAAATATGAAATTCATGTCTGGTACACTGACTATAAAAACCAGGACAATGTACTGTTTGCTACTCTCAAATGAGCACTTATTAATGGGAAAGTCCCAGACGTATGTCCACTATCATCATTACTGATCCAGAGTGTCTAAAGAGGGATAAAAAGCCGTTATTAAGTCTTATGAAGCATTTGAAAGGTTAAACCATTTATAAAGGTTATAAAGCCCTCTCTGACTTTCAATTTACACTAAGGAGCATAGGCCTGACAGCATAGGCCCCAGCCCCAGCCTCTGTTTGCTGCTGCAGAGGGAGAGGAGCGCTTTGCTGTCTCCCAGCAGATTGTCTAATCAGTGACTGGCATAGCAGCACCACAGCTCAGCTGATAGGAGGGATCCAGCCCAACGGAACTCTGTGTGCCTGGCCGTCGCATGTCCCAAACAGTTCAACACAGAACATCACCCAAACAGTACATGTAGCCATCTCTAGTGGGTCTACCTTTATGGTATGTGCATCTTTCTGCAGTATGAAATGAGGTGTGTGTTTAGTTTACTGAGGTGATGATTACACCAGGTTCTCTTCAAGGATTGTAACATGTAGTGTTTTTCTTAGATGAGGCGAAACTTAGAGTGTTTTTCCATCGTGTGTTGTAATCTACGTATTGAATTAAAAGAGAGAGGAGTTCAGCCTGTAATCAGTGTATTCTGATGGCTAAATAATAATGAAAAAAACTGATAATAATCTTTGTTTCTTTCTGTCTGTTCGAGAAGGGTTCCCTGCAACCACAGCCAGTCCTGAATGTGTGCAGCAGCCAACTATGTCCTCCCACTGAGGAGACACAGTGAGGTGGGTGACTGAGGTGGCATCATGTCATGAAACAGACCATTGAGACAACATTGTGTGGTGGTTATGTGTTTGCTGGGCATTGAACTCTTTCCTGTGAAAGACAGAGGCAAGAAATTGTTGTTTTATTCATTAAAACACACAAACCTACATATGATTTGGTGACCAATTGTGTTCAACTATTTGAAGAAGCAAGTACCAGAAAGTATCTATCGTTACATTGCTTATGTTGTAAGTGTAAATACTGTCAAAATAGGGTTTTTAAATAAAGCATAACATTTACTTAAGTCAAAGATATCTAAGATTTCCAGCATTTATCAATTCATTCTCCAGGGCTTGGCGAATCTGGGCAGGCTGTGTGGGGGGGTGTCGATGCCCGCCCATGCCCCTGAAGCCCGGTCACGTGGAGCCCCCCACGACCCAGAGATGGACCTGGCCTGGCGGGAACTGATGGCCATCACAGAGCTTCAGGTAGGAGGATGAGTATTCAATAGCCTGATAATTATGTAACCATATAGCTCAAATGTGATTTGAGTTTGATTAAGAGCCTCTCTCACCTGGCCAGAAGTCCCCTATGTAGCCATAGTTATATTGAAAAACGATAGATATTGTTTTTAATGATATCCTTACAGTGTGAGATGCAATTTCATACTGTTGGCCTCTCTTAGGAAAACACTACCATGGCGGTGAATTAGGCAACCACAAACAGACAGACAGAAAAGAGAAAATTACACAATCCTGCAAACCAACCACAGCAGTGTCAAGTTTATGTACACTACCGGTCAAAAGTTCTAGAACACCTACTCATTCAAGGGTTTTTCTTTATTTTTACATTGTATAATAATAGTGAAGACATCAACACTATGAAATAACACATGTAGTAACCAAAAAAGTGTTAAACAAATCAAAATATGCTTTATATTTGAAATTCTTCAAATAGCCACCCTTTGCCTTGATGACAGCTTTGCACACTCTTGGCATTCTCTCAACAAGCTTCATGAGGTAGTCACCTGGAATGCATTTCAATTAACAGGTGTGCATTCTTAAAAATTAATTTGTGGAATTTATTTCCTTCTTAATGCGTTTGAGCCTATCAGTTGTGTTGTGATAGGGGTGGGGGTGGTATACAGAAGATAGCCCTATTTGGTAAAAGACCAAGTCCATATTATGGCAAGAACAGCTCAAATAAGCAAAGATAAACATTACTTTAAGACATGAAGGTCAGTCAATACGGAAAATGTCAAGAACTTTCAAAGTTTCTTCAAGTGCAGTCCCAAAAACCATAAATCGCTATGATGAAACTGGCTCTCATGAGGACCGCCACAGGAGTGGAAGACCCAGAGTTACCTCTGCTGCAGAGGATAAGTTCATTAGAGTTACCAGCCTCAGAATTTGCAGCCCAAATATATGCTTCCCAGAGTTCAAGTAACAGACACATCTCAACATCAACTGTTCAGAGGAGACTGTGTCAAATATAACATATATTTTGATTTGTTTAACACTTGTTTGGTTACTACATGATTCCATATGCGTTATTTCATAGTTTTGATATCTTCACCATTATTCTACAATGTAGAAAATAGTTTGAAAAAATTAAGAAAAACCCTTGAATGAGTAGGTGTTCTAAAACTTTTGACCGGTAGTGTATATACATTTAATCTAAGGAAATGCTGAGTATTCCCACCTAAAAAGTAACACACACTCAAGTAACACACACTCAACAATGGGCCAATTGAGTGATGGCAGGATAAAGAGATAGGGAGGAAAGCACAGCACTGTACATTGCAAGCAGCCCCCTGCACAGCACAATGACCACCTGTTTCCACATGAAACTTGATAACACACGTAAGAGAGACCTGCATGGGCGGCATGAGCTATGGATGTATACCAAGGTGGGGGTGAACTGTGTGCTATGGCCAGCAGGTGACTTATGGATACGATAGCCTGGCCCCTCACTTTTCTTTTAAAGCCTGGCCCCCCACACCACACTACCTATCAGTTTCATTTCTCACACTCATTCCCAGTGGTGGACAAAGTACCCAATTGTCATACTTGAGTAAAAGTAAAGATACCTTGATAGAAAATTACTCAAGTAAAATTGAAAGTCACGCAGTAAAATACTACTTGAGTAAAAGTCTAAAAGTATTTGGGTTTAAATATACTTAAGTATGAAAAGTAAATATAATTGCTAAAATATACTTAAGTATTAAAAGTAAAAGTATAAATAATTTATAATTCCCTATATTAAGCAAACCAGACGGCACAATTTTCTTGTTTTTTTATTTACGGATAGCCAGGGGCACACTCCAACACTCATACATAATTTCCAAACGAAGCATTTGTGTTTAGTGAGTCTGCCAGATCAGAGGCAGTAGGGTTGACAGGGATGTTCTCTTGATAAGTGTGTGAATTTAACCATTTTCCTGTCCTGCTAGCCATTCAAAATGTAATGAGTACTTTTGGGTGTCATTGAAAATGTATGGAGTAAAAAGTACATTATTATCTTTAGGAATGTAGTGAAGTAAAAGTAAAGATTGTCAAAAATATAAATAGTAAAGATACTCCAAAAAACAACTTAAGTAGTACTTTAAATTATTTTTACTTAAATACTTTACACCACTGCTCATTCCCCATAGATGAGTTATTAATTATCCTATGAAATGGTCTTTTGCATGTTCACAAATACACATAGCAGTTTAAAAGTCAATGATAAACATGTAGAATTGTTTTGTTTTAAAGTAACATATTGTAATGATAAACTGTAATGATTAGACAAAGCATCAACTCATGAATCTTACTTTGTTTTAGGAGTTTGAGGTCCCCCATGAAGGCCCATATGAAACTATTCTGTACCATCCCACAGAACCGCCTCTCTCTCTGGGAGGTTATAGCATGGCTCAGTCTCACTCTCATACAGAGCCTCTCCCCTGTGGTGGTGAGACAAACCCTGATATTGCTTATGAGGGAACCTACTCTGAAGTAATGCCAGCCTGCCAACATCAGGCCACCAGTGAATTAACTGAGACACTGTACAGACATCCTGGAACTCATTCTGGAACCCAGCTGAATCCCAGAGTTCTGAACCCTCTGCTGCCACCGCTGATGAGTTTTCTAGAACATATGAGTCTGACAAGTGTCGCTGGTGAGGGGCCTGTTGGAAAAGACAATGCTGGCCTCTCTCAGGGTCCGAGTCGGCACATGCTAGGGACTGATCATGGGCAGAGCAAACATCCACCACGCACTGTAGACGATCTGGAGTCGGACTCTGGCCTATCTCTGGGATCTAGCCCATCGCTGGCCTCACCAGATGATGTCATGACCGGCGTACCTGCTTGTTCAAGCACAGAGGTTGGTCTGAACTATAATCACAGGGGGACGGAGAGTATGGGTGAGCAAGGTAGGAGAGCTAGCCTCCTTTACTCCATGGACTATCAGCAGCATCCTACCCAGCCCTACTCGGGGCCGCACCCCTCTTACTTCCCTGTAACACAACCATCCCAAATGCAACCACAGCCTCACTTCCTGCTTCCCATGTCAATTAAACATCAACAGGGTTTACCGAGTGCATTGAATGACTTGAACCTTAACAGCTCTGCCAGCAGAGGGAGCTCTTCTCAGGCGTTCTATGTAAAACCCAAAGGCAACCCTCCTCCTGTTCCTCTGAGCCGGGATGAACGCAAAGCTCACGCCCTCAAGATCCCTTTCCCTATGGAGAAGATCATCAACCTACCCGTGGATGACTTCAATGAGCTCCTGACCAAGTACACACTCACGGACGCCCAGCTCGCCCTCGTCAGGGACATCCGCCGGCGGGGGAAGAACAAGGTGGCGGCTCAGAACTGCAGGAAGAGGAAGCTGGAGAATATAGTTTACCTGGAGGGAGAGCTGGGTCAGCTGCAGGCCCAGAGGGATCACCTGGCCAGAGAGAGGATGGAGTTCCAACACAACTTGGCTATTGTTAAAAACCGCCTCACAGACTTGTATGCTGAAGTGTTCTCTCAGCTCCGGGATGAGGATGGACATCCCTACTCCATAGATGACTACTCTCTACAGCAGACCCCTGATGGGAACGTATACTTGGTGCCACGTAGTGATGTGTTGGATGGAGAATAATGTAAAGATTAAATCTATTGGACACTGCCTTGCTGTTTATATACCATTGTGACATTTTTATACATCTACAGTACAGTAAGTGCCATTAAGTATACTGAACAAAAATATAAAGGCAACAATTTCTAATATTTTACTGAGTTACAGTTCATATAAGGAAGTCAGTCAATTGAAATAAATTCATTAGGCCATACATGTGGTCTGCGGTTGTGAGGCAGGTTGGGCGTACTGCCAAATTCTCTAAAATGACATTGGAGGCGGCTTGTGGTAGAGAAATTAATTAAATAATCTGGCAACAGCTCTGGTGGACATTCCTGCAGTCAGCATGCCAATTGCACTCTCCCTCGAAACCTGAGACATTGTGTTTTGTGACAATACTGCACATTGTCACATGCTGTTTAATCAGCTTCTTGATATGCCACACCTGAGGTGGACAGATTATCTTGGCAAAGAAGAAATGCTTACTAACAGATGTAAACAAATTTGTGCACAAAATTTGAGAGAGATCAGCTTTTTGTGCAAATGGAACATTTCTGGTATCTTGGTTTTCAGCTCATGAAACACGGGACCAACACTTCACGTTGCGTTTATATTTTTGTTCAGTGTATATTCATATACAAAACCACGGAATAGTGTATGGCAGTTTTTTTTTAAGATACTGTGCTCATTATACGACGTTGTACAATCAAATCAATACTTAGTTACAAGTGAACAAGTCATATGGCTATGCTTATTTTAGATACATTTTATTCAACGATGTTGAAAGACTACAGTGCCTTCAGAAAGTATTCCACATTTTGTGTTAGCCTGAATTCAAAATGGATTAAATATTTCTCACCCATCTACACACAATACCCCATAATGACAAAGTGAAAACATGTTTTTAGAAATGTGCATATTTATTGGAAAATGAAATCTAGCTTACATAAGTATTCACACCCGAGTCAATACATGTTAGCATCACCTTTTGCAGCAATGAGTCTTTCTGGGTACGTCTCTAAGAGCTTTGCACACCTGGATTGCACAAAAATCTTCAAGCTCTTGTCAAAATGGTTGTTGATCATTGCTAGACAGCCATTTTCAAGTCTCGCCATAGATTCAAGCCTATTTAAGTCAAAACTGTAACCAGGCCACTCAGGAACATTTAATGTATTGGTAAGCAACTTGTGTATTTGGACTTGTGTTTTAAGTTATAGTCCTACTGAAAGGTGAATGTGTCTCCCAGGGTCTGTTGGAAAGCAGACAACCAGGTGTTCCTCTAGGATTTTGCCTGTGCTTAGCTCAATTCCATTTCTTTAACAAAAAACCCTAGTCCTTGCCAATGACAAGCATACCCATAACATGATGCAGCCATGACCATGCTTGAACATTTGAAGTGGTATTTAATGATGTGTTAATTCAGCCCAAGCATAAAACTATTCAGGGCATAGTTAATTTCTTTGCCACATTTCTTGCAGTTTTACTTTAGCGTCTCATTGCAAACAGGATGCAGGTTTTAGAATATGTTGAATTCTGTACGGACTTCCTTTTCACTCTCATTTAGGTTAGTATTGTTGAGTAACAATGTTGATCCAGCCTCAGTGTTCTCCTATCACAGCCATTAAACTGTTTTAATGTCACCATTGGCCTCACGGTGAAATCCCTGAGCGGTTTCCTTCCTCTCCGGCCACTGCGTTTGGAAGGACACCTGTATCGGTAATGAATAACTTCACCGTGCTCAACAGGATATTCAATGACTCCCTGTTCTTGGTGGTTGAAGCGGTTTGAAATTCACTGCTCAACCTTAGATAACTGTATGCCATAAAAAAAACGTTAAACACTCATTGCATAGAGTCCATGCAGCTACTTAAGCAAATTTACGCTGAACTTATTTATGCTTGCCATAAGTGGTTGACGTCAGCTTTTCATTTAATTGGTATACACTTCCAAAAACATAATTCCATTGAAATTGGGTATTGTGCGCAGGCCAGTGACAAACTCAATTTAATCCATGAAAATTCAGGCTCTTACAGAAGGCGGAAAAGTGTGTTAATACTTAGGAGGCACTAACTAAAGTACCTTTTCATTTAATCAAGAAGTACATTCGGGTGAATTCTATTATAACGTCCTTGCGTGAATTGTATATTCCAGAGAATGAAAGTTCAACATTCATGTGGCTGTTTAATCACAGTATTTATCAAATGAAAGGACAAAAATTGAGATGTTGATGTAAAAGTATTTTTTATATAAACCAATGTGGGTAAAGATACATTTTTTTAAAGTTAAAAATCCTGCACAGCAGTCTTTCCAGTTAAAAATTAATTTGCCCATTGCATCTCCCCAGGCACCCTAGAAGAGAACAGAACACAAAAAAATTATTCAGGACAGCCTTAGACGAGACTTCAGAAAAATCTCCCACAATACGAGAAACAGTTATCAAAAGGTTACTGTCGCTTACCTTATGCAATGTAACCTTGTTCAACACCATTATGCTTTCAGTAGCAGTCCTTCAGATCAGAGTCAGTTTCCTAGGAAGTATCAGAAGAAGGAGACTATGAGATACAACATTGAAAGGCATTAGTCTGATAACATTTCATATTTTGACTGCCAAAAAAAGCATGCATTATGAGATTTGCACAATCATAAAGACCATGTTACAAAGGTCAACGCCCGTTGTATTACCAGATGAACAGGGGGCAGTGATTTGTAATAAAACATCTCTGCACATCCAAATAAGCTGTACATGGTCATGAATGCTATACTATGACTACAAGAGTTTGCGCGTACTAACTACAGAACATGTTATTTAAACTAACAGTAGTTGGAAAAGTCTCCTTACCTACAGACAGCATTTAAGCCCTTTGGTAGCGGCTGCCTGCTAGTCTCATGCCTTCTTGCTACTCACTCCCCCTGCTTCACACTGCTCCTGCCAGGCGACGGGCTGTTTACTACGACTCGCCCTCAGCTCAGCTGGCTTCCATGGCTGGCTAGCCTCAAGACTGCATCATGTAAGCTAGCCTTCTGCTGGAGGGTGTGCTGTATGACAGGCGAGCGATCTAGCCAGCCAACTCACATCTCTGGTGCAGTTCTCAAAGAGATCTTGAGCTCTGTGTTGACTGAGTATTATACTACCATAACATCAGCGTTTATCAAGGACTTCAATGCTAGGGTACCACTACTTTGTCACAAACCTTCCTTTGATTGATGTGCCGGGATACATGTTATTGTCTACATTATGTAGTATGTGCATTGGAAGAGACTAAGAATGTCCCATGCAAGAAGGAATAAAGCATATTGGGCTAGGCAAGTCTCCATTGACAAGTGGTACTTATCTTCTTCAGTCATTGACCTAATCTATCAGTCAAGTGTGGATCTGTACACGTTCTAATGCATTCAACACCCAAACCAGAAAACATCCTCCCCCTCAATCCCCTTAAAGATGCTAACAAGACTGAACGACAGTTTTAAAAAAACTGAAAGGTGGTTTATTTCAACTTGATTGGTTGCAGTTACACAAAAATAAAAACCAGACTCAAAAAAGAAAATCTACATAAAACCTCATTGGAATGCTCGCTTTCCAGAAACATAAAATAATCCCGTTTGACAATACAGAAAAACGTATGAAGCCCCGCCATGATTTCTCTATTGTACACATCTCTTCTTGTAGCAGCTGTAACCTGCCACATCTGTTTGGCTGAGCAGATCTAGGTTGTAAACCTGCAGCTGCCCTGTCACTTGTCTCGCTCTCCTCTCCTAAGTACTGAGTCCTGTTGAACAATATGGAACAACATTAAGTTAAACTGTGCACTGACTGTTGGAATGACCAGAACCTACATGAGATCCAGAGCCAGCATTCTTAACACTTGGATCAAGATCTAAAAACACAACTACAAGGATTGTATGTATGAAAGTGTAAAAGAATGGATCCCCTAGTTTCTGAACGCTACATTTGAACAAATCCTAGATTATGCTTAAGTCTCATCTACACACATTGTTATGGTTTCAAACAGTCACATTTAAATACGCACCTTCTGAACATTTAGAATCGTCGTCCACCGGAGCCCCCGCCATATCCACCGCCGCCACCCCCACCTGAGCTACCTCCATAACCGCCTGAACGGAACATCGAAAAACATGAACCGTCAAAGGTTGAATGATCAACCAGAAAGATCCTCCCAGTCAACTCGTAAAAAGTACAAATGGAGGCGTTAATATACAGTTAAATCATTCTTGACATACTAAGCGTTACAATCACATACTAATCTAGATTCTCAGACTCAGTGCCAAACCAACACGTGTTAACAGCTCAGCCAACGCTAAGCAACCAGTTGATAGACATTGCCATGTGCCACCTACCACCATATGGGCCGCTGTTCCTGCCACCGCCGCTACCGCCACTTCCACCACTGCCGCCACCGCCGCTGCCACCGAAGTTGTTACCCTTCATGGGGCCATAGTTGGAAGCCTGGTTGTTGTAGCTGCCAAAGTCATTGTAGCCGTTGCCGCCACCGTTGCCGCCACCGCCTCCAAAGTTTCCTGCAACACATTTTAAAACAGCCACATTACTCATACTGAGAATTGGTTGTCTGGACATTACACAGGCTCAAGGATATTCCCAATAATTTGTGTACAGCTTGGATATCAGAGTATTTCATGCATCACTTTCATGAAGTCAGCTATGACCGAGTTCTCATACTACTTCTTATTTAGTAGGCCATTTGAGTATGCAATTATTACATTCCAGTTATTTAGCAGATTCATCCAGAGCAATTTACAGGAACATTTAGGGTCAAGTGCCTTCAAGGACACCAATATTAATCACCTAGTCAGCTCAGGGTTTCAAACCAGCAACCTTTCGGTTACTGGCCCAACGCTCTTAACCTTTAAGGTTTTGTATGTGAAATCTCAGGTTTAATATGGTAACATTTTATGCTTACCATTTAGAAGGAAATTATAGGTAGTAGATCAATATTTTAACCAAACAGAATGTAGTGTGAGAATTTGATCACAGCCTATGAAGCCATCCACTTACCAGCAACTGGTGCTGCTTCTTGTGGTGAAGCCATGGACTTACCGCCGCCAAAGTTCCCGCTGTTGCCATTGCCATTGTTGTAGTCGTTATAACCGTTTCCGCCACCATAGCCGCCACCCTGTCCTCCGCCATAACCTCCTTGTCCTCCGCCGTAGCCACGGTTACCGCCACCATACCCACCTGGCCCTCCACCATAGCCACCTATAGAAAGGAAGGTTCTAGTCTAAATCCACTGCCAGCAACAATACACAATATAGATACAGTGGGGGAAAAAATTATTTAGTCAGCCACCAATTGTGCAAGTTCTCCCACTTAAAAAGATGAGAGAGGCCTGTAATTTTCATCATAGGTACACGTCAACTATGACTGACAAAATGAGACTTTTTTCCAGAAAAATCCCATTGTAGGATTTAATGAATGTATTTGCAAATTATGGTGGCAAATAAGTATTTGGTCAATAACAAAAGTTTCTCAATACTTTGTTATATACCCTTTGTTGGCAATGACACAGGTCAAACGTTTTCTGTAAGTCTTCACAAGGTTTTCACACACTGTTGCTGGTATTTTGGCCCATTCCTCCATGCAGATCTCCTCTAGAGCAGTGATGTTTTGGGGCTGTTGCTGGGCAACACAGACTTTCAACTCCCTCCAAAGATTTATGGGGTTGAGATCTGGAGACTGGCTAGGCCACTCCAGGACCTTGAAATGCTTCTTACGAAGCCACTCCTTCGTTGCCCGGGCGGTGTGTTTGGGATCATTGTCATGCTGAAAGACCCAGCCACGTTTCATCTTCAATGCCCTTGCTGATGGAAGGAGGTTTTCACTCAAAATCTCACGATACATGGCTCCATTCATTCTTTCCTTTACACGGATCAGTCGTCCTGGTCCCTTTGCAGAAAAACAGCCCCAAAGCATGATGTTTCCACCCCCATGCTTCACAGTAGGTATAGTGTTCTTTGGATGCAACTCAGCTTTCTTTGTCCTCCAAACACAACGAGTTGAGTTTTTACCAAAAAGTTCTATTTTGGTTTCATCTGACATTCTCCCAAATGCACTCTAGCAAACTTCAGACGGGCCTGGACATGTACTGGCTTAAGCAGGGGGACACGTCTGCACTGCAGGATTTGAGTCCCTGGCGGCGTAGTGTGTTACTGATGGTAGGCTTTGTTACTTTGGTCCCAGCTCTCTGCAGGTCATTCACTAGGTCCCCCCCGTGTGGTTCTGGGATTTTTGCTCACCGTTCCTGTGATCATTTTGACCCCACGGGGTGAGATCTTGCGTGGAGCCCCAGATCGAGGGAGATCAGTGGTCTTGTATGTCTTCCATTTCCTAATAATTGCTCCCACAGTTGATTTCTTCAAACCAAGCTGCTTACCTATTGCAGATTCAGTCTTCAATTTTGTTTCTGGTGTCCTTTGACAGCTCTTTGGTCTTGGCCATAGTGGAGTTTGGAGTGTAACTGTTTGAGGTTGTGGACAGGTGTCCAGGTTTATACTGATAACAAGTTTAAACAGGTGCCATTAATACAGGTAACGAGTGGAGGACAGAGGAGCCTCTTAAAGAAGTTACAGGCCTGTGAGAGCCAGAAATCTTGCTTGTTTGTAGGTGACCAAATACTTATTTTCCACCATAATTTGCAAATAAAATCATTAAAAATCCTATAATGTGATTTTCTGGATTTTTTCTTCTCAATTTGTCTGTCATAGTTGATGTGTACCTATGATGAAAATTACATTTTTAATTACTTTTTAAGTGGGAGAACTTACACAATTGGTGGCTGACTAAATACTTCCCCCCCACTGTATATTTATGGTAATTCCCACAGGGGACCAGTACGAGAAAATGTATGCACTCTACTGTAAGTAGCTCTGCATAAGAGCGTCTGCTAAATTACTATGGTATAACTAAGTTGTTGTAGATCTTCATGCTGTCACGAATCGTAGTTTACATGCATACCCAGCAATAATTATATTAGTCCAATCTAGAAAACTCTTACCATCTCCTCCTCCATAACCATTGTTGTAACCACCATCTCCACCGCCATATCCACCCCCTCTGCCTCCTGAAACAGACGAGTCAGCGTCACCTAAAGTATATTGAAACAATCACAAGGGGTTAAGTACACAGGTTCAATCAGAGAGATATTGAGTGGTTCAGGACCACCACATACCACGGCCACCGAAGTATCCATCATCACGGCCAAAATCATTACCTCCGTATCCCCCACCTCTGCCATAGTTGCCACCGCCACCACCACGGCCTGGAAAGGAAAATAAACAATTAGTACCAGACCAACCTAATAGAAACAATTAATGTTTGAGCCACTTGCCATGAAGGAGTCATGGACTTACCACCCCTCATACCCATTCCTGTAGTCTGCATCTCCTGTCTGGACAACGCTTTCCTCACTTCGCAATTGTGACCATTCAGTGTGTGGTACTTCTGGACTGGGATAAAAAACGGTATTAAATTACAGCAAAACACACATTAAAGGCAGCAATTTTCATTCCAATACAAAGACATTCACACCACTACTTACTAACAATCCTGTCCACTGCATCGTGGTCATCAAACGTGACAAAGGCGAAGCCCCTCTTCTTGCCACTGTTGCGGTCGGTCATAATGTCGATTACTTCAATCTTGCCAAACTGCTCAAAGTAGTCTCGCAGGTGGGAGTCTTCTGTGTCTTCCTTGATACCGCCAACAAATATTTTTTTCACTGTGACGTGAGCACCTGGACGGCTGGAGTCCTCTCTGGACACTGCCCTCTTCGGCTCTACGAGCCTACCATCAACCTTGTGGGGTCGTGCTTCCATGGCAGCATCTACCTCGTTCACACCAG
Organism: Coregonus clupeaformis; assembly: GCF_020615455.1. Lineage (NCBI taxonomy): Eukaryota > Metazoa > Chordata > Actinopteri > Salmoniformes > Salmonidae > Coregonus > Coregonus clupeaformis. The sequence continues at coordinate 18,228,711 of NC_059215.1, read as the reverse complement.
CATAAGTGACAAACCCAAAACCCCTGGAGCGCTTGTTCGCAGGATCTCTCATTACCTGTTGGCAATATTGAGTTTAATGCAAAAACATCTACACTGTCGTTCGATTTAGGTTAACCAATCAAACATTCACAGGCAATGGAAACCTTTTCCGGTAAAGTTATCCATTCATCTAGTAATACTATAGCCAACTAGGTATGAACTTTTTAAATGTGTACTCACCACACAATCTGTAAGAGATCCCCATTGTTCGAAGTGTGCTCGCAAACTCTCGTCCGTGGTTTCGAAGCTCAGACCTCCGATGAACAGCTTGCGGAGCTGCTCGGGTTCACGTGGGGCCTGGACAAAAAGGGACAATGCATTTTCAACGAAAGACGCAAATGAGAGCGAACGCTACATTGTACCAAATAACCCCAACCATTTATCCATATTGCTGCAGTTACGCAACAACGAAGTTTGAGAGCCAATGGCATCAGATATTATATTGTTTGCACGGTGTGGCGAAAAAAGCGGCCTTCTCCACGGGGGGTGGGGGGGTCGACAGCGCCTCCATGTTATATATTCGGCAAAATGTGAACCAAACAGATTTTTTTTTTTTACCGGTATGTGTGATTACTAAACTACCGATTACATTACAATTTTACTATAATATTAACTACAAAAGGAGACATAACGTCTGTTGCAATTTGGCTAAGCAAAACGCACGAACAACAAAACGCCATGAGGCCTGTAGCTAAGATGGCGGCATCCCCACATTAGTTATGGCTGCAATAGACACTCGCGAGTGGAAAGCCATTTTGACTAGATTGGTCAACGTGCACGTTAAATTAAACACTAAACGTACATATCACAAAATTGCAGGTAGATATTTATTAGAAAACCTTACCTCCTTCGACATTTTGGCTGGTAATTTCCAATCCCTTGTTCCTTAATCGAGAAGAGAAAATCTGCGACAGAGAGACGACCGTGCCTGGATAGAAAAGAGTAGAATAAATAGGGACGGATACGGCTCTTGGATTCAGCAATTGGTTAGCTGTTCCCGCTGCATTCTATTTTTCTCTTCTGCTGCTACTCCGATTGGGTACTTCACAGTCAGTTATCAGCAATATCCAATAACAAAACGACACCAGCCGGTGGTGGGCGTGAGTTTACTTTCATATTTTCTAATGCTTACGTTAAAATTACGTCACTTCAATTACATTGAATTTATTGTTCTGGCAAGTCTGTATAAATAAACATATTATAGTATTTGATAAAGCTAGCCAAGTGATACCGAAATATCGTTGCATATTTGTTAAGTGGACATCGCTAGCGACAACATTTACTGATTAACTCACAGTTATTTGGTTTGACGCCGACGGTTTCGTGGGCGTGCACGGTCTGCCATTGTGCTTTTGGCGCGCAAGCAAGTCGTGTGGGGAGGGGGAACAAAAAGCCCAGAAACAGCGTCCAGCAAACTGCTGAAGCTAGCCGTTGTGTGGTGGAAGAAAAAATTGAGTTTCTAATCAATTCATCCGAATTACAAAGGGTGAGTAAATAAATAAAGTGATTTATTAACTAGTTTAAAAAATAGGTAAGTATTGAGGATAACATTTGCTAATTTGCTTAGCGACCTACGTTGGTAGTGAAGAGTTAGCTAGCTCATGCGAGCCGGTTGGGACAAACATGTTAGCTAACGTTCGTGTAACTACACGCTGACTATTTAGATTTGAATGCCCCTTGACATCGTTTCCTAACGAACTATTTTACCCCTGTTTATAGGAAATTGCTATGTGTTGTATCAAATAAGTCATCTGCGCTTGCCGGCTAAGTTAGCCGTATTGGCTAACTTAGCAAACGTTAGCCTAGCGTGCTTCTTAATTCGTGTGATTCCTTTTTTAAACGGACAATCAACTGTCGGGACATGGTTGAGAAAAAAATTATTCAACCCCGGTATTTAACGTAACCTGGATGACCCTCGACACGTTAACTAGTTTATCGGCTTTATTAGCTTGATAACGTGCTAAAGAGTATGTGTAGTTAGCTATCTATGAACAGTTGACCAATGTGTAACTTTATTGCACGCATTTCTAAACTTTCTTTCGACGTTTGCTAGGTTTTCTCAAACTTTCCATTTCGAAGTTGGGACGTGCCCCTTAACTCGAGGTACTGTAACCTAACTAGCCATGGGAAAGAAGACTCGTGAAAATGATGATGGTGCCTCAGGCTCATCTTCAGAAGAGGAAGAATTTATTGTGGAGAAGGTGCTGGATAGAAGAACGGTGAAGGGCCGAGTTGAATTCTTCCTGAAGTGGAAAGGCTATTCAGAGTAAGTATCTTCCTCATGTGATTGTGATGTAATCTTACTTTGATATGTTTACAGTATGAATATGCATCCTGTAGTAGCAGGTATCTAATTTCTACCTGTAATATCCATATTTTTATTGTATTTTTCATGCCTTCCAGTATGTTTCAAAACCAGTGTTTAAAATGTTGTTACCTGCGTGTTTTGTTGACTAAACTCCATGGTGAAGGAAAATTCTGATTAACTCCACCAACAGAATTGAGCAGAGACCAGGCTTTGTGGAATTCAGGCCAGACTACATCGATTCGCCCAAGGTCAATACTTAAACAAATTAAAATTATGAAATGCTTACCTTTTACCTATGTTTGTCCTCTGTAGTTGCGTGTCTTTCTTTTGGTTGCTGAAATCCATACTTTTTAATAAAATGGTAATCAAATACAACCACTGACTGTTTCCTTGAGATTCAATGGGCACATGAACATTTTCGCAGAGTTGCCATCTTAGAGCAACAGCAATGAGAAAACAGTCGGTGCTTGTATTTGAGGAACGTTCATTGAAAAAGTGTGGATTTCAGCAAACAAAGGCACGCAACTACAGAAGACTAACATCGGTACAATTTAAAGCCCTTCATAATGTATATTTTTTGAAGTATTGACTTTGGTCGAATCAATGTATTCTGAGCTGAATTACACAGCCTGGTCTCTGCTCAACTCGCTGGTGGAGTTCATCAGAAACTTCCTTCACAGTTGAGTTTAGTCAGCTACTGTGTGTTCTCTGACTCCTACACATGGAGGGTAAACATTCTTCGGAAACTCGTTGCAGGGTTTTTTTTCCTTCCATAATGGGGCTTATGTAGTGGGCTTCGTAGCCAATAGCGTAGCTGCCGACCAAATATTTGAGGCCCTCTTCATGGCTGCAGAGACAATGTATCTGTTTTAGTTTACTGCAATTCTACACATTTTGCCATGGCTTATGCAGTGCTCTTACGCTGAGTGACGACAATATGACAAAATCAATACTGCTGAATGCATCCTTTTGGATTCTCCCTGATTGTTAGTTCTCAGACGATCTTGTTTAAAAATAAATAGGTGAATTTTCAACATACTTTATCTGGTTTTAGTCGTTTAAGTTTACACTGAAATGTTTTACTGTTTGGACACTAGTATGTATACCTCCTGTCAAATGTTATGCTTGCTTTTACAATGCACGGTTCTTTGCAGAAAGCACAACACATGGGAGCCAGAGAAGAATCTTGGCTGCCCCGAGCTCATCGCTGGGTTCATGAAGACCTACAAGAAGCCTAGCAGTAGTAGTGGTGCAACCCCCAGCAGTGGAGGATCCAAGTCCAGCGCGGGATCATCAGGCCGCAGCAAGGAAGGCAGCAGCAAGAGGAGGAACTCTGATGATGAGGAGGAGGGGAGCAGCAACAAGCCCAAACGGAAAAAAGAGGTGCGTACCCTACCTCGTTAATTGGTGTAGTTAAAGCCTTTCATTTGCATATTTCTAACCAACTGAAGAGGGCTAATTTTAAAGTGAAATGGTAAGCAACGCCCTCTTGATCAACTTTCACTAGAATGATAAAGGCGTTGTGAAATAAAACTGTTCTCTCAGTTTCTGTGCTTCTGCCCCGCCCCCGGTAGCGGTGCCAAGGTTTCACATGTAACGTACAACACAGAGGTATAATTAGTGTTTTCTCCTGTCTTCCAGGATGACGTCCTGATTGCGAGAGGCTTTGAGAGGGGTCTGGTACCAGAGAAGATTATAGGAGCCACAGACTCCTGTGGAGACCTCATGTTCCTCATGAAGTGGTGAGTGTTGAGTGCTTAGACAGTGTTGACCTTATGTTCTCTGTTAGATTATGACATCAGAATTTGTTTTCAAGCTGGTGACAGGAAACCACTTAACTGTAGTGGTTGCTCACAACAAAAGAAGAAAAAGTTGATTTTGTAAACTAGTCTTATCTTCAAGACAGTAGGTCTAAGAACTTTCTGGTTGTCCTGATTGGGTCTTGTGACAAATTTAAGTTGTCGACTAAGCAGTATACTACTGAATCTTGGCTTTAAATCACCATGGCAACAGGCCTGTAAATAAGCATGTTTATTTACTATTTATTTCCTTACTCTACAGGAAGGACTCTGACGAGGCAGATCTGGTGCTAGCCAAGGAGGCCAATCACAAGTGCCCGCAGATCGTCATAGCCTTCTATGAGGAGCGCCTCACCTGGCACGAAGATGGGGACAAGAAAGAGAAGGACACTGTAAGCATGTGAGCGGGATGTCTCGCCACGGGAACGGTCTCTGACCACCGACTCTGCAGGGACAACCTGGAGACTCGTATAGCCAGCACCAAATCGCACCCTATTCCTCCCCCTTGGCCTTAACCCTTTTTACGTTAACTTGTTTGAATGGTCTGCATAGGTATAAGCAGTATAGTGGTAAATCTTCCACCATATTGCTTTTACCTTAAAGATCTGCAAACATTGAAGGGTTAGGGCCAAATAGAGGGTTGGGAAGGGATTTGGTACCGACTGACACTCACCCCCCCTACCCCATTGGTAATGACCATAACAAAAACCACACAAACTGACGATGGAGAACACTGCCCACTTTTTCATGATACCTCCCTCAATGCCCCAATGTACAGGCTAATATCCCTGAATAACCAACAGTCCAACTTAGCCATTTTACATAGAAACTGAGAAGGATGCAGGAAGACTGGGATTTTGGATGTGGCAAAACAGGCGTGCGCTCCCTACTGGGGAGGGCTTGTGGGTTTTCTGTAACCTCATGCTTTATTCTCTTTCACTTTTTTTTCGGGATATGATTGTGTAAGGAAAATTGTAGATTCTGTGGTACCCTGTCTAGGTACAGGCATCCATCTTAAGGTGACTTGAAGGTAGTCGTCTTCACTGAGAGAGAAGTTAAAATGGCCACGTCTATCAAAGCATGGTCCAGGGCCCTGTACTCAGTGTTGATCCAGTATCTGGTCCCACCGGTCCATATAGTCATTGTGATCTAACAGGGCAACTGATCCTAGATCAGACAATCTGCGGAAATGTTGAATATGGGCAACCGACATGTTTGCCACTGGGAAGCTGACAGCCTTGCAAGTCTTAACAAACCTTAAGCATAGTTAGTTATGCGGTAGAAACAATACGATTTTATCATCTGATCCCCTACTAGGCCACCTTGGTAGAAAAACGGCTCCTATTTCTTCTACGGTTTTTGTTCAGTAGTTTTAGTCAAACTTTGATGTTCTAAGGTAAATATGGTCCCTTCCTCTATGTAAAGACTCCCTCCATGGTTTTTGTCTCTTCACATCGCTAGTAGTGTGGCTGGATTGTACGTTTTGTTTTAATCATCCACATTTTAATATTTTAGCTCCTTTTTATGCCATAAATTTTTTCCTGTTCTGTAACTTTACCCTGTCAACTAACCATCATGTAGCTGCGATTCCATTGCTAAGATCATGAATATATTTTAGAGTAGCTGCTTATTCTTAACTTGGAATTGGATTCTTCAGATTACCTGTTAATCAGACAGTGTCGTCACATCAAGCACAAGTAAGACAATATTACAGATGCACTAGCCTCTGCCGAGTCCCTAACAATCAGATGTACCGGTTTTCAGGGAAAATGGAAAGGGCCTGTGACCTGACTTCCACTTTTGAATGTTAACAAAGGTGCCACTCCATCTTAACTCCTCCACATTTATTGGATTGGTTGAACAGTGCAGAAGAGAACATCCCCTGACAGTTTGTTCTTCTGGTCAAGACCAGTATGTAGGTGCTCTAGTTTGGGGCCATTATTTTATGCCTGCTACGGTAGGTTAGAGGCACAGAAGGGCCACTTCAAAAGTTGTGCCTAGTGTTTCAAGCAATCTTTATTTGCAAATGTGAATGACCATTTTGATTGTTGAGTATATACAACATTATCACAGTAATGCTGAACTGTAACCATTCTTATGATGAGGTTAGACAATCAGCATGCCACATGCTCTGCAGTAATGTGAAACTAAACCAGCATTGCTTCGATCAAGGTACGCCACCCTATGGCTAAATGGCTCAGCCAAAGTGCTTTGCTCAGTTCTCAGTGCGCTGTGTGGGAGAATGGAACAAGGCAGACAGTGTTCTTTCATGGGAGGCTTATTGCTTTATTCTATTAAAAAAAATTACGATCATGTCCGTACTTTTGATTATGTATTAAGTGGTGAATTCAACACATCCTAAAGAGTATTTGTTCCACTTGCTATCAGTTGTAGAAAGATTTGACCTGAATTTAGTTTCTTCTTAGACCTTGTTACCCATATCACATCCACATATGTGGTGACAAAGCGCAAGGTCGTGTAGTCCCATAAGAGGCTAAGGATTCCAGTGCATTTGATGTTGAGTTGATGGAAAGAGTGCTGTGTGTTGTCATCGGCTGTTCTCTACATTTGTCTTATGCACAAATTTACTCTTCAAATAGTTTCCCCCTCTTGTGTTTTTTTTTGTTGTTGTGCATTCTTAGTTGTCTAGCCACTGTAGTCATAGAAACAACCGTTTTGTAAATGACAAACTTAGACATCCTTCCCTTGAGAAACATCCCTCGTCTGGACACATGTAACAGGGTTGTACATTTTTCATGTTTTAATTTTTTTATGTCCTGAATAAAAACCCTTTCACTTTTATTTTGTTCTGTGACACCACTCATTTACTTTCAGAGATTTCATTTGAAGTCATTCATTTTATTTTTTAAATCATGTTTTTAAATGTGCAGCATTTGATGTATTTTACCATTTTTAATGTTCTGCAAATTTGTTTTGTCTTGTAGTAAACTGTTTTCAACATTTCTAAAGGCCTGGTGATGTTTCTACTAGCAGAGTAACTGTGCACTAGTCATATTATACCAGCAGCTGGAGCCTCCTGACACACTATGTCTGTGTCAGAAAGATTGAAACCAGATATGGACCTAATCAGTACTGTTTTGAACATAAACAAATCTCATAGCTCACAATAAAGAATACTTATTGTATCTTAATTTATAAAGATGTAAAAATTGATATACTAAAATCGGCAAAAAAAAAAAAGAGATGTCCGCTCACTGTCAACTGTGTTTAATTTCGGCAAACTTAACATGTGTAAATATTTGTATGAACATAAGATTCAACCACTGAGACATAAACTGAACAAGTGCCACAGACATGTGACTAACAGAAATTGAATAATGTGTCCCTGAACAAAGGGGGCGGTCAAAAGTAACAGTATCTGGTTTGGCCACCAGCTGCATTAAGTACTGCAGTGCATCTCATGGATTGCACCAGATTTGCCAGTTCTTGCTGTGAGATGTTACCCCACTCTTCCACCAAGGCACCTGCAAGTTTGGTCATTTCTAGCCCTCACCCTCCGATCCAACAGGTCCCATACATGCTCAATGGGATTGCGATCCGGGCTCTCCGCTGGCCATGGCAGAACACTGACATTCCTGTCTTGCAGGAAATCACGCACAGAACGAGCAGTATGGCTGGTGGCATTGTCATGCTGGAGGGTCATGTCAGGATGCAATGACAACAAGCTCAGTCCGATGATGCTGTGACACCCCGCCCCAGATCATGACGGACGATCCAGCTCCAGAGTACAGGCCTCGGTATAACGCTCATTCCTTTGACGATAAACGCGAATCTGACCATCACCCCTGGTGAGACAAAACCGTGACTTGTCAGTGAAGAGCACTTTTTGTAGTGAGGACCTGCCTTACTACAAGCCCTCAGTCAGCCTCTCAGCCTATTTCGGACAGCCCTGAGCACTGATGGAGGGATTGTGCATTCCTGGTGTAACTCGGGCAGTTGTTGATGCCATCCTGTACCTGTCCCGGAGGTGTGATGTTTGGCTGTACCTATCCTGTGCAGGTGTTACACGTGGTCTGCCACTGCGAGGTTGATCAGCTTTCTGTCCTGTTTCCATTAGGCGTCTCACAGTACGGACATTGCAATTTATTGCCCTGGCCACATCTGCAGTCCTCATGCCTCCTTGCAGCATGCCTAAGGCACGTTCACGCAGATGAGCAGGGACCCTGGGCATCTTTCTTTTGGTGTTTTTCAGAGTCAGTAGAAAGGCCTCTTTAGTGTCCTAAGTTTTCATAACTCTGACCTTAATTGCCTACCGTCTGTAAGCTGTTACTGTCTTAACGACCGTTCCACAGGTGCATGTTCATTCATTGTTTATGGTTCATTGAACAAGCATGGGAAACCGTGTTTAAACCCTTTACAATGAAGATCTGTGAAGTTATTTTGATTTTTACAAAGACAGGGTCCTGAAAAATGTTTTTTTTGCTGAGTTTATGAATAGTTGATACATGTGTAGTCTGACTGTTTTCAAAAACTAATTTATATATGAATTAATTCAATGGAATATTCTCTTCCACCGGGGCTGTATGAGGCAGCTTTATGAACACCTTCCTAATATTGAGTTGCACCCCCCCTCCCCCCCTTTTCCCTCAGAACAGCCTCAATTCGTCGGGGCATGGACTCTACAAGGTGTCAAGCATTCCACAGGGATGCTGGCCCCATGTTGACTCCAATGCTTCCCACAGTTGTCAAGTTGGCTGGATGTTCTTTGGGTGGTGGACCTTCTTGATACACACAGGAAACTGTTGAGCGTTGAAAAACCCAGCATCGTTGCAGTTCTTGAGACAAACTGATGTGCCTGGGATCTACTACCATACCCCGTTCAAAGGGACTTAAATCTTTTGTCTTGCCCATTCACCCTCTGGATGGCAAACATACGCAATCCATGTCTCAAGGCTTAAACATCCTTCTTTAACCTGTCTCCTCCCCTTCATCTACACTGAGTGAAGTGGATTTAATAAGCAATGTCAATAAGGGATCATAGCATTCACCTGGTCAGTCTGTTATGGAAAGAGCAGGTGTTCTTAATGTCTTGTATATTAAAGGCTACAACTAGGGCCTAGACAACTTATTCCTGCTTCCATTACATGGTGGTCAGGTAATTAGATCTCTGCCCCTTGGAACAATCAGATCTCTAGGTCTCCCTTCCTTTCCCTCTTCCAGTCTGTTTTTGCTGCAAAGCTACATCTGGATAGTGGAATTTTCCCAGCAAAAAAAAGAAAAGCTCTTCCACTCCAAATGGAATGCAAAGGTCACCAGTTAATTGTCCAGCCTGTGGGACCATTAAGCCCAGCAGAGGGAGTGAACAGCAGGGGATTTAATGGAGCCTGGCGTTGTCTGCTCTCTGCTGAAGAACTGGGAGAGGAGAGTTGTAGTACTCTCAGGCTATGTTCCTATTCTCTGTCCTTCTTCCAAGGTGTGCACCCACCTTCATTGCTTTAAACGGAATGGACTGGAGTAAGGAATATGGTGGAAAAGCCCTACAGCCATGCTTCCACCAATCCAATGTTATTAACTGCGCGAGTTGGAGTGAACAAGTGCACACTTCTGGAGAAGCAGCCTTATGACCAGGGGAGCCCTCTGCCCATGGTGTGTGTGTGGTGTATAAACACTGAGGCATCTGGGAAAATATGATCAGGCTAACAGAGCGGGTTGAGTCAAATCAGCCAGGGACTACAGACGAGAATTTGCTGTCTAGCTAAATCAGACTAATATTTCAGCTCAGTGTTGTGCGTCTGAGTTATTTGTGTACTGTAAAAATACAATACCTGGATTTTAGGTGATCATTGTTGCAGTGATGTCATGGAGTAAGCAGACCTGAGAAACGGAGTGAGCACAGGGACTATAAAGTGTTTGTGTGCTTGCGCCAGCCTCCACAAGCACAGCCGGTGCAGTATGAGTATCATTCACTTTCAGTGTAAATGAGTTCCAGAGGGCATTGCCTGTGGCAGCGGTTGGTTGTCTTGCTGCACATCATCACAAATGAGTGTGGAGGGGGCTACTGTGCAGCTGTGGTTGCTAGAGTCGAGGGAAGGGAAGGATGACTGCAGTGGGCTTGATCAGTGTTGCATGGTCTGTTCAACAACACAGACATATTATGCACATACACACACTGCCACTGAATTTATACAGAATATATTATTTTATTTTGTTAAATGTTTAGAAGTTCTGATACTGTATTTCAATAGGGGCTGTGTGTCTGAGTATCTCTGAGACTAATGCCATTTCTGCTGGTCTTACTGGTGTTCTGATCAGGTCTGCACAGCTGTCCTCCAGCTGTTGTACTGTGTGTCATTGTTGCAACAAGACATTATGGCCATAGCCTGCCTGCACACCAAAAAGGCACACCCTGGGTTCAATTACTATTTGAAATAATGTATTTAATCTGTGCAGACTGTGCTTGATTGATCTTTCCTGGATTAATGGACCAACAGAATAGTCCAAAAAGGCACAATCTGGCACTCCAGGCAGCTTAGAGCAAGCGTTCAAAAAGTGTGAAAGATTTTAAATAGTATTTGAACTCAGCTCTGGCATTAGCTTCTCACAGCTAGAGCGTGATGCTCTAATTTGACTCGCTATCATGTTTAATGTGCAGTAAAGAAGGCAACAGAGAGACCCAGCATCTCCAGTCTAAGCCTGCGTCCCTATGACGTGCATTACTTTTGACCAGGGCCCATAGTCTCCCTCCCCCGCCTCTCCCTTGGCGGGAATGCGACCAACCTTCACTTCCCTCCTCCATCCTTCCATTCCTCCCTCCATTAATATCTTCTACTGACCAGGGCAGAGAGTTATAGCTGCCATAAAAGGCAGGTAATGCATTGTTAACTAATTCTGTCTGCTCAGAGCTGATATATCCCTCGCTCTAAATCTCAATGCTTCCAATAAAATGTAAATGCTAATGCTTAAACAGGCTAGCTAGAGTTACATGCTGGAGGAGGGTGGGGTCTGGGGATGGGGTGGGAGTAGAGTTTAGGCCAGCCCTGAGAGGGGGAATCTAGGAGAGAATAGAAGAGAGTGAAAAAGGAGAAGAGAAGCAGGAGGGGAGAGATTAGGGAAATTGAATGAATGGAAATTATAGCAACACCAGATTCCTAAAAATGTAGTCATAGGCTACCACTCAAGTGTTTTTTGTTATGTTACAGTATGTTGTTGAGAGACCCACATGTGGTGGAAAAATAATAGTTCTCCCCCATTCACCAGAAAGGAATGAAAGACTCCTTGTCTCAGTATGGATATAATGCATGATATTTCCACGTCATACTCAGTGTAACCTTGGGCTTCTAAATATTGATCCACTTCTAAATTTTAATTATCCGTCTCTGTTTCTCTGCTGTCTGCTAAGGACGGTGATTTATGTTCCTTCATAACTCTGGCTTGTGCTGTAATTACATCATAAATTAATTTGCAGAAAAGAAAGGGAGAAATAAAAAATATTGATAGCATTAGTAAGGCCAATGCATGATGTACCCACAGTCCTACACACACAATGTTGTAATAATTTTTTGAACAGAATCCTTTGATTCCAATACAACAAAAGTGTCTATTCCTGCATGCTTTAAAGATGATACATTTGTGATTTTGTGAGTAGCTAATAAGAGGCACAAATAACTGAAATTAGGTAATTGTTACAACAATTGGTATTACATGTGATAAAAACATTAATAGCAATACATTGTAAGAACATAATGCATTTGTGGAAGAAAAAGTATGGGATATATAATATTACACAGTGTGACTCTTTAGACTGTAACAAATACTATGGATTGACCAATTTGTTTTTTAGTGCACTCTTCTCTGCCACAGTACAATGACTGAACCATGGGTCGTATTCATCAGGCTCTAAAACTGAAGAAAATAGACTAAAACAGCGAGGGACTAACGTTACATGAACTTGTCCAATAAGAAACATTCCTTTTTTGTATTCCGTTGTACCCTAATGAATATGATCCAGGTCCACCTTATTTACAGCGCAGCAGTTAAGTGGAGAGCTTTAAAACACATTCATCCTGATTGATTTTAGAGTGGGACTACCACCATAGATAGAGAATTATCTCCCGAGTGGCGCAGTGGTTTAAGGCACTGCATCGCAGTGCTAGCTGTGCCACTAGAGATCCTGGTTCGAATCCAGGCTCTGTCGTAGCCGGCCGCAACCGGGAGACCCATGGGGCGGCGCACAATTGGTCCAGGGTAGGGGAGGGAATGGCCGGCAGGGATGTAGCTCAGTTGGTAGAGCATGGCGTTTGCAACGCCAGGGTTGTGGGTTCGATTCCCACGGGGGGCCAGTATGAAAAAAATAATAATGTATGCACTCACTAACTGTAAGACGCTCTGGAT
>NC_059215.1:18073713-18211213 GCF_020615455.1 Coregonus clupeaformis | reverse complement strand
ATATGGAGTCATGTAGTAACTAAAAAAGTGTTAAACAAATCAAAATGTATTTTATATTTGAGATTCTTCAAATAGCCACCCTTTCCCTTGATGACACCTTTGCACACTCTTGACATTCTCTCAACCAGCTTCACCTGGAATGCTTTTCCAACAGTCTTGAAGGAGTTCCCACATATGCTGAGCACTTGTTGGCTGCTTTTCCTTCACTCTGCCGTCCGACTCATCCCAAACCATCTCAATTGGGTTGAGGTCAGGGGATTGTGGAGGCCAGGTCATCTGATGCAGCACTCCATCACTCTCCTTCTTGGTAAAATAGTTCTTACACAGCCTGGAGATGTGTTGGGTCATTGTCCTGTTGAAAAACAAATGATAGTCCCACTAAGCCCAAACCAGATGGGCGGGCGTATCGCTGCAGAATGCTGTGGTAGCCATGCTGGTTAAGTGTGCCTTGAATTCTAAATAAATCACAGAAAGTGTCACCAGCAAAGCACCCCCACAACATAACACCTCCTCCTCCATGCTTTACGGTGGGAACTACACATGCGGAGATCATCCGTTCACCCACACCACAAAGACACGGCGGTTGGAACCAAAAATATAAAATGTCCACTGGTCTAATGTCCATTGCTCGTGTTTCTTGGCCCAAGCAGGTCTCTTCTTCTTATAGGTGTCCTTTAAGGGGTGGTTTCTTTGCAGCAATTCGACCATGAAGGCCTGATTCACACAGTCCCCTCTGAACAATTGATGTTGAGATGTGTCTGTGACTTGAACTCTGTGAAGCATTTATTTGGGCTGCAATTTCTGAGGCTGGTAGCTCAAATGAACTTATCCTCTGCAGCAGAGGTAACTCTGGGTTATCCATTCCTGTGGCGGTCCTCATGAGAGCCAGTTTCGTCATAGCGCTTGAGGGTATTTGCGACTGCTCTTGAAGAAATGTTCCGTATTGACTGTCCTTCATGTCTTAAAGTAATGATGGACTGTTGTTTCTCTTTGATTATTTGAGCTGTTCTTGCCATAATATGGACTTGGTCTTTTACCAAATAGGGCTATCTTCTGTATACCCCCCCTACCTTGTCAGAACACTACTGATTCGCTCAAACACATTAAGAAGGAAAGAAATTCCACAAATTAACTTTTAAGAAGGCAAACCTGTTAATTGAAATGCATTCCAGGTGACTACCTCATGAAGCTGGTTGAGAGAATGCCAAGAGTGTGCAAAGCTGTCATCAAGGCGAAAAGTGTGGCTATTTGAAGAATCTCAAAGAAAAAATATATTTTGATTTGTTTAAAACTTTTTTGGTTGCAACATGATTCCATATGTGTTATTTCATAGTTTTGATGTCTTCACTATTATTCTACAATGTAAAAATAAAGAAAAACCCTTGAATGAGTAGGTGTGTCCAAACTTTTGACTGGTATTGTAGGTCAATGAGAGTGTCTAATTTGGTCAACAAAACATGTATTTTCTAATTTGCTAGATGAGGCTTATTTTATCGAAAAGAAGTTTCGTAATGGTAGGTTGTTATGAATGCACTGATATAAGTGGAATCACGTGGCTTTTCAGCAACGTCTTTATATCAGCAATGTTCCTGTTGTCATAGAGATAGATTGAGGACTCGTTTTACATATTTAGCAGACGCTCTTACCCAGAGCGACTTACAGTTAGTGAGTGCATACATTTTTTTTCTTCATATTGGCCCCCCGTGGGAATCGAACCCACAACCCTGGTGTTGCAAGCATCATGCTCTACCAACTGAGCTACACGGGGCCATCATGGATACAACCTGTTTTAGCATGGACCTTGCCATTGAGGGCTTCCACCATTTTAAAGTAGTCAACTGGTTGGGGGTTTCTATGAATTGGGAGCAATCAGCCAATGAAGAAAAATAAAATGTACTACTTTAAAATGGAGATGGCCTTAATGGCGCTGCCCATTTGTTCACAATCACAGACGCTATAATGGCAGAGATACAAAGATATTTATCACTATGGCCTGTTGTTCGCACCCGTATCTGCCCTCTCATTGGCTAGAATGGTCCCACCTAATCTCGCCTCCTCCCGCCTGCCTTCCATCTTTGAGGACATGTATTGACTAATAGACAATCTTTGGATGAACACACACGTAACATATGTACGTAATCATGCATGCGCGGACACACACACACACACACACATTTATCATTTATTCAAGTTGTTTTGGTTCAGGCTGAAGTAGGTATTCACTCAATGTTGATGGTTCGCCTTTCAATTGTCCAAAGAATTTAAAGAATTCTCTGGTCATTGTCATATCATGATTTCACCACCAGAGGGCATCAGCCCTCAGTGGACTGTGTTGGAGCACCAATGGTTGGCATACTGTACACTACCAGTCAAATGTTTTAGAACACCTACTCATTCAAGGGTTTTTCTTTATTTTGACTATTTTCTACATTGTAGAATAATAGTGAAGACATCAAAACTATGAAATAACACATATGGAATCATGTAGTAACCAACATTTTTTTAAACAAATCAAAATATATTTTATATTTGAGATTCTTCAAATATCCAGCCTTTGCCTTGATGACAGCTTTGCACACTCTTGGCATTCTCTCAACCAGCTTCACCTGGAATGCTTTTCCAATGGTCTTGAAGGAGTTCCCACATATGCTGAGCACTTGTTGGCTGCTTTTCCTTCAGTCTGCGGTCCGACTCATCCCAAACCATCTCAATTTGGTTGAGGTCATGGGATTGTGGAGGCCAGGTCATCTGATGCAGCACTCCATCACTCTCCTTCTTGGTAAAATAGCTCTTACACAGCCTGGAGGTGTGTTGTGTCATTGTCCTGTTGAAAAACAAATGATAGTCCCACTAAGCCCAAACCAGATGGGATGGCGTATCACTGCAGAATGCTGTGGTAGCCGTGCTGGTTAAGTGTGCCTTGAATTCTAAATAAATCACAGACAGGGTCACCAGCAAAGCACCCCCACACCATAACACCTCTTCCTCCATGCTTTACGGTAGAAATACACATGCGGAGATCATCCGTTCACCCACACCGCGTCTCACAAAGACACGGCAGTTGGAACCAAAAATCTCAAATTTGAACTCCAGACCACCGGTCTAATGTCGATTGCTTGTGTTTCTTGGCCAAAGCAAGTCTATTCTTCTTATTGGTGTCCTTTAGTAGTGGTTTCTTTGCAGCAATTCGACCATGAAGGCCTGATTCACACAGTCTCCTCTGAACAGTTGATGTTGAGATGTGTCTGTTACTTTAACTCTTTGAAGCATATATTTGGGCTGCAATTTCTGAGGCTGGTAACTCAAACAAACTTATCCTCTGCAGCAGATGTAACTCTGGGTCTTCCATTCCTGTGGTGGTCCTCATGAGAGCCAGTTTCATCATAGCGCTTGATGGTTTTTGCGACTGCACTTGAAGGAACTTTCAAAGTTCTTGACATTTTCCGTATTGACTGACCTTCATGTCTTAAAGTAACGATGGATTGTCATTTCTCTTTGCTTATTTGAGCTGTTCTTGCCATAATATGGACTTTGTCTTTTACCAAATAGGGCTATCTTCTGTATACCCTACCTTGTCACAACACAACTTATTGGCTCAAACGCATTAAGAAGGAAAGAAATTCCACAAATTGACTTTTAAGAAGGCACACCTGTTAATTGAAATGCATTCCAGGTGACTACCTCATGAAGCTGGTTGAGAGAATACCAAGAGTGTGCAAAGTTGTCATTAAGGCAAAGGGTGGCTAATTGAAGAATCTCAAATATAAAATATATTAACACTTTTTTGGTTACTACATGATTCCATATGTGTTATTTCAAAGTTGTTATATCATCACTATTATTCTACAATGTAGAAAATTGTCAAAATAAAGACATACCCTTGAATGAGTAAGTGTTCTAAAACTTTTGACCGGTAGTGTACATTCCTCGACATTCCTCAGTCATGATTGATTACTGTGAGTACCAGAACACAACTCACTGAAGTTCTCTGTTGAGTGTCATGCTACAAGCAAAGCCATTAATCTCCTTCACTCACAGCACCTTGATCAGCTGCAACGGCCCATTACAACACACACGCATGCACACACACGCACTCAAGCACACACACGCACGCACACACTCACGCACACACACTCCTACTCACAGGGGTTGTAGCCTACTCCTACTCACAGGGGTTGTAGCCTACTCCTACTCACAGGGGTTGTAGCCTACTCCTACTCACAGGGGTTGTAGCCTACTCCTACTCACAGGGGTTGTAGCCTACTCAGGTACATGTTGGAACATGTACAAAGGAACTGTACCAACTTCTGCCAGACTATGTTCTCTCATTCAGTTCTAACATATCAGCTTGCTACAGTACTGCACTCTTAGTATTTACAATTAATCTCCAATAAAGGAATTGTCTGACATAATGTTGAGTGATGTGTTTGTTTTATAGTGCATCTTCAAAATGGATTTTTCAGGCAGTGCAATTGTAGTTACTGTAGGCTACTGATTATGCTCATTAGGGAGCTACTAAATCACATTTACAAACCGTTACCAGAATTTACCACAAAACTCTAAATCAGAAATATGTTAACGATCAAATGATGTATTATGTAGCTGCATGGAAACAATTAGTGAAAGGGAAACATGATCATAACAAATCTGAAACTATTTTCATTCAGGGAGAATGTTCCAGAAATGCCCACCAGAGGGAGCAAGATACTGTCAGATCCATTATTAGACTGGTATAATAAATCTCCTTCATGTGATACTAAATTATATTTACAGTTGGAAACATAAAGCCAATGTTATGTAAATAATGTTCATATGCAGCCACAAGCTATGTAAATGTTACAAGTAGTCAAAGCCAAATCATTTGAATAAGGCATTTGTTTTCTATTTGAATGTTAGCTGATCTGAGGCAGAGAAGACAACCCGTGTAGGCTATTTAAACCTCCTGCTCTCTGTGGAGGCAGTGCTTGAAGTGGACTGAAATAGGTACCGGTGCTCTTTTTAGGATTTTAGACCCAATATTCTTGGAGGTTATTTCCCTCCAGTATCTGAGGAACCTGTAACCCCAGAGACTCTTACAGCACTGAGCGCCTAAGATCCATCACTAGTAGCCCTTTACACTCACAGCTTCTGTCATCCCGTATACGGGTTGAAAATAGCGGATTTTGTCATTGATATGCTCCTAAATTGGAACGCAATGGCTGTAATGCTAGAAATGAGCTCAGATTCTCCGCTTCGCATCGCAGGGTGGGTTTGACTGACAGCGGTTATAAACTTGAGCACCGTGCGAGACAAGAAGATGGGCCCATCCCTTTCACGAATTGGGCTAGTTTCGCACATTTGTTGTAGTCTGAGTTAGGGAAATATTGTAAAGCGAGTCGATGTGTTCTGAAAGATGAGACGTTGAGGATTATATAATATATACTGCTTTGATGTCATACAAGCAAACATTTCCATATTTGAAAACTCATGCCTTTTACAGTGTCAACGTTTATGATCGCTATCTTTGATCCAAAGTTACAATGATTACATGCCTTAAACCCTGGGTTGTCATGAACATAATGACCCTATGTTTGTCATATTGTGAAGCAAATTATCCGCAGAACACGCACTTGAATGCACTCATGACTCCAGTCTATGAGCACTAAAATTAAAATCTGTTTGACTTTTGAAAGCCTAACACTGTCAAATTGTATTTTATAACTTACTTAGCTATGTTGGCAATATAATAAGTTGTCAAATGATGCACACCTGACTCAGAATGCTATTTATAATGGAGTGTTTTTGGATTGCGTAAACAGCAACAGTAATTGTGTGATGGTGGGGGCGCAGGGCTGTGTCCAAACAAAAAACAATAAGTGTGCTTGCTTCAGTTCCTCAATGGCAAAGCTAGGAGAGCTAAAACAATGATTTAAAAAAGCAGCTTATATTTGAAGGCTCTTTCCTTGAGTCATGAAAGTGCATTGAAATAACTTAGGAACTGTGCACAGTTTGGAGAGGTGTGTGGGCACTTGGAGACACCAGTTAGACCTCTCACTCAAACAATTTTTTCTTATCTTGCACCTACTCAAATTTAAATGAATATTCTTATTTGTTACTGAATGTATCCCGAGTATGTTGAGATTTCGTTATTGACAAATGAGGTGAAAAGTACAGAAATGTAAAATGCACATAAAATCAACAGTGTAATGTTCGGATTCAGTTTTGTAGGTGAACTGTTGTGTCCTCACCCTTGGTCTGATGATTTCCCCATAATCTCCAAAATTTCTTTTTAATTGCTACCATAGTCATGCATATGCTTTTTATAGTGTTTCCTTTAGAAACATTTCTATTTGTCCCTGTCCATATAGACCAATTTCCACGAGTGTAATGGGTTAATGAAAGAGGATACGTTTTCACCCAGTGAAAGAGAGAAGAGACAAAGAAAGGCAATTCATGATGGAGGGAGAAGTGGAGGAGAGCAGCTTCAGGCCGTGCTCCTCCCCTGATCTTCTCCAGCCAGGTGTTGTGTTGCTGCCTGCTTCTCCAGCCAGGTGTTGTGTTGCTGCCTGCTTCTCCAGCCAGGTGTTGTGTTGCTGCCTGCTTCTCCAGCCAAGTGTTGTGTTGCTGCCTGCTTCTCCAGCCAGGTGTTGTGTTGCTGCCTGCTTCTCCAGCCAGGTGTTGTGTTGCTGCCTGTGTCTGTACATGGCTGTGGCCAAAGGCAAGGGACTGGCCCAGGCCTGGACCATACCACTGGCTCCCACCTTCCTGAAGAGAACAACCCAGCCCTGCCCCGTCCCACTGTGGGCCCACCCTGGGAGGAGCCAAAACCCCCACGGACCCCACCATCACGCCCCAAAGCCTCAACCTGCTCTCTGGGCCATGGAACTTTGAAGTCCCCCCTCCAACCCCTCACCCTGCCTCCCTATGTCTCCAACTTCGCACTTGTTCATCTTCCCTCCTCCAAGTGCTCTCTCCTGGGTGATGAAATATGGAGTGGAGATCTGTAACATGTTAGTTTAAGAGATAGAGCTGGTGTAAATTACCCATGCAGCAGGCTCTGGCTAACCTTTATTTATGGGAAGCCTGTCAGCTGTTTAGGTGTTGGAGTGAGATGTGCAGCTTATAGCATTTATTCTGCAGTCAATCAGAAGTACACAGAGCCATTCTGAGAGAGGAGGGCTGTATGTGTGTTTATGTGTGTGTGCATCTGTTATGTTGTGTGTGTGAGCCTGTGTTTGGCTAAGTGGTGTGGCGTGTGTGTGTAGGCTAACAGGGTGAAGTCACCAGTACAGATCTAGAGGCAGCCTGCTTTACTTTACTCTAGTTTAGTCACTGCAGAATCATAAACAGGTTTCACTAAAAGCCATAGACACTTGCCTCATCAGAAAGTCATCATAAAATCAATTTGCAGCACTGTCCCAGGCCTGGGTTCAAATACTATTTGAAATCATTTCAAATACTTTATCTGGGCTTGATTGAGCTTGCTTGGCGCAATGGAACCAATAGAATAGTCCAAAAAGTGCAAACCCACACATCTGACACTTCAGGCAGGCCAAAGAAAATGCTACAAGTATTTAAAGGATTTTAACGTTTTTGAACCCACTGTTTTTCTATCTTGAGTCTTTTGTAATAATAGTAATTAAGTCATACAGAGATGTGTACTGCATGTAGGACACCTCAGGACAGGTCTTTAGTTATCAGTTGGTAGGCTCTCAGACCTGTGATGGCTTAATGAATTGGACCTCTCTCCGAAAAGGGAACTGTCGCAAACAGGTTAGTGTGAGGGGTGTCTCCTATTCTGTCCACCCCTTTGTCTTTCCTTTCTCCCCCTGACTGTCTCTGTCCTGTCTCTGTCCTGTCTCTGTCTCTGTCCTGTCTCTGTCCTGTCTCTGTCTCTGTCTCTGTCCTGTCCTTTCTCTGTCCTGTCTCTGTCTCTGTCCTGTCTCTGTCCTGTCTCTGTCCTGTCTCTGTCTCTGTCTCTGTCCTGTCCTTTCTCTGTCCTGTCTCTGTCCTGTCCTGTCTCTGTCCTGTCCTTTCTCTGTCCTGTCTCTGCTAAACAATGAGTGGGACTCTGGTGTATCGTTTTGTTCCCTTAAGTGGGTGAGTGGCGGGCCCTTAGTGAGAGAGTGAGATGAGAGGAGAGCAGAAGAGAAGGAGAGAGAGAAAAAAGGAGGGAGAGGGTGAAGATGAGAGGAGAGGCAGAGGGAGAGGGAGATGTAATGGGAGAAAAAATTAAGTTCTGTGGGGCTGGAGGCAGGTAGTGGTGTGCTGTCTGGGGTCTGAGGGGTCTGGGGGGGTGCAGAGAGCGAAGGAGAGAGATGGGAGAAAGGTGGGCAGAAAGGGAAAGAATAAGAGAGAGTGTGTAACTTTTGGAATATTTTGAACAATGCAATGCAATCAGTGTTAATACTAATTGTAATTATTTTGCACTATGGCCTATTTATTGCCTTACCTCCATATCTTGCTACATTTGCACACACTGTATATATATTTTCTGTTGTATTTTTGACTTTAAGTTTTGTTTTACCCCATATGTAACTCTGTGTTGTTGTTTTTATTGCACTGCTTTGCTTTATCTTGGCCAGGTCGCAGTTGTAAATGAGAACTTGTTCTCAACTGACTTACCTGGTTAAATAAAGGTGAAATAAAAATAAATAAAAAATACAGCAGCCATGTTGGATTCCACATCCCACCAATATCACCTATTCTATTCTATCTAAATCTTGGCCATATCTTTCATTCATCCCTCCTTATATCTCCCTCTCTGTGTCTCATCCTCCTGTTCTTTTCTCTGTACTCTTGGACCCTCCATCTCCTCTCTCTCCCTCCCTCTAATCCTCTGCGCCTCTCTCTCTCCTTCCTTCCCACCCTCTGTCTCTCTCTCTCTCTCTCTCTCTCTCTGTCTCTCTGTCTCTCGCTCTCTATCTCTCTCTCTCTCTCTCTCTCTCTCTCTCTCTCTCTCTCTCTCTCTCTCTCTCTCTCTCTCTCTCTCTCTCTCTCTCTCTCTCTCTCTCTCTCTCTCTCTCTCTGTCTCTCTCTCTGTGTCTCTCTCTCTCTATCTCTCTCTCTCTCTATCTCCCTCTCTCTCTCTCTCTCTCTGCTCATGTTTGCCTGTGTGGGTAGATTGTGTTTTGTTTGTCTCTCTTTGATGTGTTTGTATCGTGTGTGTGTGTGCGTGTGTGTGTGTGTGAGAGAGAGAGAGAGTTTCTGTGTAAAGGTCCATAGGGGAACTCACCCCCTCCCGCTCTTCCCTTTGTCAATGGCTGTCCAGACGATCTTGTTCTCTCTCTTCCTCCCCCTCCATTCTCTCTCTGCAGTCTGTGCTTTACTGCACTTGATTCTAGTGTCCATTCCTGAGATGGCTCAGATAGTAGCCGAGGTTGAATTGCCCGTCATAAAGCATCAGCAATGGAGCGCTCTGCTCAGTGTGGGGCTGCTGCTAGTCCATAGGGAATACGGAGTTGCAGTTGTTGAGTCTTTTTGTAGAGTTGTTAAGTTTTTATAAAAAGGTTTAATAAGAATAAATTGAGCTCTTTCTTCAAACATGCAATGATTTAGTTGAATCTTGTGTGACATAAGGCAAATTATCATACAGATAATTTTTTATGTTTCAAGTTTTGTCATATATATTTCTGCGCTTTAAATTAGAGTCGATAAGGTGATAAATGGAGGTGCAGGTGGTGTTTCTAGGGTGTGTCTGTATTGATATATGGAGGTGCAGGTGGTGTTTCTAGGGTGTGTCTGTATTGATATATGGAGGTGCAGCTGGATAAACCTAGTAGTACAGCACTAGTCTGAAGATGATCCAGCATGCTGTCTGTCACAGTCTCATGTTGTTGCCAAGTTCAGCTCCAGAAAAATCCCCCAGTCAATACAACACATTGGCCAAGCCAATACAATGTATATGGAAACTCCCTGTATACTTTACCTTACACATCTGGCCCTTTTCTTCCATCAAAGTCTTGATACAGTATTATTCCACTGAGGACGTGACTGAGAAAGATAAGAACTCCAAAGGGCCACAGGAGCAAGACCAGACACACACACACAAGGAGGAGGAGGAGGAGGAGGAGGAGAGGAGGAGGAGGAGAGGAGGAGGAGGAGGAGGAGGAGGAGGAGGAGGAGGAGGAGAAGCCTCCTGCCTCCCAGCTAGTCCTACCTCAGTGACAGATGAGCCCAGTGACAGCAGGACGCAGCAACCTGCAATTGTACAACACCCTGTGATCTGTCAATGTCCACAATGCGTTTCATTTCACTCTCACATAACACACAGACAGACACAAGGATCACACGCAAGCAAGTTGGCACATGGGGCACACACACACAGAACGCATTCACAGAGGCAGACACACACACACACACACACCCTCCGATTAAGTCACTCTCAAAGAATTTGAAGAATCATCACCTAGACATGCCTTCTCATACCACCTAGATACCACAAATACCTGTTGCATGTGTATTTTGGGGTTAGTCAGTTTGTGGTCATGCCATCCTGTCTCGGTTAGACGGAATCTATTGGTTATTGACTTGACTACAGTGGCAATGGACCTTGTAATAACTTGTCATAATGTAATAACTTGTCATAATGTAATAACTTGTCATAAAGTAATAACTTCTCATAATGTCATAACTTGTCATAACGTAATAACTTGTCATAATGTAATAACTTGTCATAACGTAATAACTTCTCATAATGTAATAACTTGTCATAATGTAATAACTTGTCATAACGTAATAACTTGTCATAATGTAATAACTTGTCATAATGTAATAACTTGTCATAACGTAATAACTTGTCATAATGTAATAACTTGTCATAATGTAATAACTTGTCTTAACGTAATAACTTGTCATAATGTAATAACTTATACTCCTATAGTGGAACAGATGGCCTTAGCAGTGCATCTTCATCAAACTCTGTTCTGGGTGGTTTTTCTTTATTCCTTTGATTGGAAGCAGCCAGTAATGGTGGAGACAGTCTCTGGCAGGGTTTGTGTCACCACGTTTCAGCGTCTTTCTTGGAACTTCCACTGGAAATGCTTGTCAGTTAGTGTTGTGTTAGTGTTGTGGCAGTTCCCTATTTTTCCCACAAGGTGTCGCCTCAGGGCTCACTCACCAGGAGCCGAGAAAGCACTGACTGACTTCGCTTTATTTTATGCACTGGTGACAATGCTGTCTTGTATCACGGGCAAAATGAAATCAGAGAAAATGAAAACAGGACATGAATGTTTTTGCTGCAGGCAGCGTAGACCTAATGAACTCAGCCTGGTACAGTACATTAGGAACAAAGCAGCAGAGAAAACCCCATCAACAAAACAACACGTCACAAACAGACCAGCACCAAAATAATGGATTATAAAATATGAATGGTGAAACTCCTCAGTGAAAATGCTGTGCAGTTCACTGACTGACAGGAAGTAGATAAATTAATCTCCCGTAGCAACTACGTTTTTTATGGTCAGGTCCAGCGCCTCCCCACCGCCAAACAGCGAATAGCAGTTGGCCTACGCTGTAGACTAATGATGGGTAAAAATTTCGATTTGATAGAGGCTAGTAGCCTAGTTCCTTCTGTCATATTTAAAGAGATAGAATAATAGCCCTTTAGATGCCTGTTCTGTCTGCCTTCTAACGCTGATCTGTCATGATGGCTGCATATTGTTGTGTGCAAGTAGGGACCAGACAAATGGGATTGCATAGATCAATGAGCAGTGGCGGGGTTGCCTGTTTTGCATGTTATTTTGGCATTAATATGTGTCACATATCAGTTTGCAAACAATGTTAAAAATAAATAAATTATAAAGCTAATAAAGAGTTAATAAAGCCGCATACAAACATGGTCTCTTTTTTTGCTTTCTTGAGTAAGGCAGCTCCAAAATTCAGGTGTTTCAGCCTAGCTCAGTGCTTTTTGTGGTGGCGGAAAATACTGAGCGTAGGGATTGGTAATGTTCTCTAGTTGCGCCGTGATTGGCTCAATGTTCTGTCACTCATGGGGACACTATGTCACCGCCAAATCTAAGGGTAGAGCTCGAAAATTCAAGCCCCTTGGGTGCTGCCAGAGAGTTACATTATAAGTGCCCATCCAAGAAGGCTCAAGGTTATTGGCCACAGATTAAATTACGTCAAATCACGTTATATCTACAGTAGCTTTGATTGGACTGATCATGTCAACATCATACTTTCAAAATCTTAGCTAGCAGTCATCATCATGAATCAAGTCAACAATCTACTAGCAAATCTTTTTTAATCCTTGTCATATGAAGATAAATAATGAAGAGAAATTATAGATAAAACGTATCGGTGCTCATCAGCCATTGGACATAAACATTACACAACAAGTTGGAAATCTCAAATTCAACAATGAATGGTTTGGAAGAAATCAGTGGCTAACTGCAAGTGTTGCAAAGCAATCACTAGCCTGCTATTCAAGTGGAGTGGGTGTGTGGTCCCAAGCTTAAAATGATAAACATTCAACATTGGCCATGGTGTCAATCCAGCATGATTTCTGCCGCGCTCAAAAACATCTGTTAACTCGGAACTGGGAAATCTGACTTCAGTGAGTTCAAGACAACTCAGGAAAATACGTTTATAACAGTCATCCAACTCGGAATTGTAAGTCGGGAACTCGGGCCTCTATCTAGAGCTACGACCTGAAGATCACTGACGTCATCATGATTCAACCTTGTTTTTTTCAGAGTTCCCAGTTGTCTTGAAAGCACCATAAATCCAGAGAATGCCAGACTTTGATAACAAAATTTGCCCACGTAGGACCGCCGCGCCACCTTCCTGTTCAAGTGAGCACAGTACAACAAGGTGAGTCCAAAAATTTATGCTGCTGCATAAATGATGTAATATGCCAGGGAGATATGTATACTGTAGCTAAGAAAGTAATACTAAGTGTATGTTGTGTAGTAAGCTGTTAGTAGCCCATGTGACTCACCCTAATAATTTGGTATTTTTTCCCCTCTTAATTTCGCCTACTGTTCTGACTTGGTGCACATGTAGCCTATAACCTGTTTTAGAGAAATGTAATCATTGAATATTGTAAGAGCTTTCATTATCTGCTTATATGCCCCCTTTATTTATCCTACGGTTCTGACTTGGTGTACAGGGAGAACACTGTAAGAATGGCCCATGTTCTGAATTCTGTCGCTGTACATTTCAAAAGTGCTGAACAAATAGTTATATTGACTACGTCCGTCATAGCTCGCTCATTAATGTCTTAATCGAAATTACGGATTGCCTCTTATCCGCTTGTCGTCCCCTCATGCCATAGTTTGTACATCTCGATTGTCAGTAGAAACCACATTTGTTTAAGTAAGTCAGCCATATCAGCTATGTTTTTTTAAAAGGCAGTAAATTAGGCTGAATGAACTGTTTCGCTGCCAGACAAGGCTCTGCTGATAGCCAGGTGTAGCAGTGGTAAGGATTCACTCCATGGTGCTGAAAAGAAAGCTCTGCTGTTGGGACAGCTTTATGTAGGCCCGAACAGTTTGTGGGCACCGTTTGTCACCGTTATAGTGCAATTAATGTATTGTTTAAGTGTGGTGTTGTGTAGTGTAGTGGTTTTGCTGGCATGCATCCCCATTTTTGTAAAAATATGTTTTGCCCCACCAAGATTGACATGCTAAAATCGCCAATGTCAATGAGTATGTAGCCTACAGTACCTACCTACCTACAGTATATGCCTATTTTATGTCATTACATCCAGCTTTCTCTCACTAATACCACAATCATTTTATCATCAGGGTAACACTTTACTTAAAGCTTTAAGGTATAATGCATTATAATGTGGTTATATTGCATTATAGGACTTATCAGCATGCATTATTATCTATCCTGACACTTTACCCTGCCTTCATGTACACAAGCGCTAGCACATGCACTCTACACACACGTACATTGTAATATTGTTGTATGGTGGTATTATACATTTTGTATTGTAGATATGTAGTGGTGTAATAATGTTATATGATGTACTGCTTTATCTTATGTTTTATATGTAATGTAAGTGCCTTAATGTGTTTGGACCCCAGGAAGAGTAGCTGCTGCCTTGGGGATCCCTAATAAATGGGGATCCCTAATAAATACAAAAACAAAATATATATATCTACTTCAATTACCTCGTACCTCTGCACATTGATATGTGGTCCTCTGTAGCTCAGCTGGTAGAGCACGGCACTTGTAACGCCAAGGTAGTGGGTTCGATCCCCGGGACCACCCATACACAAAAAATATTTAAAAATGTATGCACGCTTTGGATAAAAGCGTATGGCATATTGTTATTATCTGTTGTTGGTACTCCCTGTGTATGGCTCCATTGTTGTGTATTTTATTCCTATTGTGCTACTATTTTATTTCTATTTTTATTATAATTTTGTAACCTCTGCATTGTTGGGAAGGGCTCGTAAGCAAGCAGTTGTATTCTGCGCATATGACAAATATAATGTGATTTATGCCTCCTGTATGTGCTGCATACATACACAATGAGACAGGCAGGCACACAAGCACACACACACACACAAATCCTGCAAACACAGCATACACGTACCAACCATGCACACATACTGCATATACACATGAACCCTGCAGTCAAACACACACACACACACACACACACACACACACACACACACACATACACACACAGATACACAGACAGACAAACACGCACATCGCAGCAGGAGAGAAAGATAGAGGGGGGGTCATGTGAGCAGAACGGATGAACATAGAGGAGATTCTCTATATGTTAAACATGCCACTGACATACACAACTATACATAGACCATACACTAAGTATGTATATAATATATAATCAGTATACTTTCAGTATGCTTTAACCTACCTCTACCCTCCGTAGATGACATACAAAACTAAACATGCACTTGACTATAATCCACACACACACACACACAACCTCCCCCCTCCCACACAAACACAAACACACAACCCCCCCCCCACATTCAAACACACACACAAACACACACACACACACAACCTCCCCACCTCCCACACACACACACACACACACACACACACACACACACACACACACACACACCCCACACACACACACATAGCCTGCAGCAGTGTGTGTTGTTAGCATGTTGTTTCTGTGCTGTGGCTTGTGGGCCTGTCAGCGAGGCTGATCAATGAGCTCTTACTGCTTCCCCAGGATTATCAGCTGAGTTCACCAGAAGGGGAAGGCTATTACTCACACAGCACAGCAGAGAGAGAGATACAGAGGGGAGAGAGAGAGAGAGAGGGGAGAGGGAGAGAGAGAGAGAGAGAGAGGGTCGTGATGTGCAAATGCAAGGGTGGACAGATAGAAAGAGGAGGAGGGGAGAAGAGAGAGACAGATAGAAAGCGGAGGAGGAGGAGAGGAGAGATAGAGAAGCACATTAACAGATAAGAAGATGGAGAGAGTGGTAGGACAAACTGGGATTGAACCCTGCACATATTCAACATGCCATAAAAGACTGGAAGTATGACACATAATGTGTTTTCTATTACAAGGCTGTTCCTATTGGTCGGGATTCCAATTCACCCAATAGGGGCATTTATATATGAATTACTCTGTAGTGTATGATGCAAAACTCACCTTGCTAAGCACACATGCATAGCCTCCAAGCCCATACTTCATCTAGTTGCTACAGACAACAGTATGTTTCCTAGCTAGCTACCTCCCCCCTGAGGTTTCCGATATGTGGACCCATTTATAATAATAATTAGGTGGGTGCTTACGTTTGTTCTATTTCACACATGTAGAAGTGTGTATTATACACGTGTGAATTGGAAATTTGTTTTTTGCATTTTCTACTCCCCTTAAGACACCCTCGGAGAGTGGGGTCACAGCCAGGTATCAGCCGTTATTGACGGAGACCCTGGATCAATTAGGGTTAAGTGCCTTGCTCAAGGGCTCATCAACAGATTTTTCACCTACTCGGCTCGGGGACTCAAACCAGCAACCTTTCGGTGACTGGCCCAACACTCTTAACCGCTAGGCTACCTGCCGCCCCCATTTTACATTACAACAGGTGCTTAAACATGGCCAATGTGTTACAGCTCCCAGTTCGATGGGAGTTTAGATGTGAAAATAATTATGCAGTTAACCCTTGTAAGGCTTCCTCAGAGCATGCGCAGACCAGCTGGCTGGAGTGTTTACGGACATATTCAATCTCTCACTATCCCAGTCTGCTGTCCCCACTTGCTTCATGATGTCAACCATTGTTCCTGTACCCAAGAAAGAAAAGGTAACTGAACTAAATGACTATCGCCCCGTAGCACTCACTTCTGTCATCTTGAAGTGCTTTGCTATCACCTCTACCTTACCTGACACCCTAGACCCACTTCAATTCGCTTACCGCCCCAATAGAATCACAGACGATGCAATCGCCATCGCACTGCACACTGGCCTATCCTATCTGGACAAGAGGAACACCTAAGTCAGAATGCTGTTCATTAACTATAGCTCAGCCTTCAACCCCATAGTACCCTCCAAGCTCATCATTAAGCTCGGGGCCCTGGGTCTGAACCCCGCCGTGTGCAACTGGGTCCTGGGCTTCCTGACGGGCCGCCCCCAGGTGGTGAAGGTAAGACACAACACCTCCACTTCGCTGATCCTCAACACAGGGGCCCCACAAGGGTGTGTGCTCAGCCCCCTCCTGTACTCCCTGTTCACCCATGACTGTGTGGCCACGCACGCCTCCAACTCAATCATCAAGTTTGCAGACGACACAACAGTAGTAGGCCTGATTACCAACAGTGACAAGACAGCCTACAGGGAGGAGGTGAGGGCACTGGCGGAGTAGTGCCAGGAAAATAACCTCTCCCTCAACGTCAACAAAATGAAGGAGCTGATCATGGACTTCAGGAGACAGCAGAGGGAGCACACCCCTATCCACATCGATGGGACCGCAGTGGAGAAGGTGGAAAGCTTCAAGATCCTCTGCGTTCACATCACTGACAATCTGAAATGGTCCACCCACACAGACAGTGTGGTGAAGAAGGCGCAACAGCGCCTTTTCAACCTCAGGAGGCTGAAGAAATTTGGCTTGGCCCCAAAGACCCTCAGAAACTTTTACAGATGCACAATTGAGAGCATCCTGTCGGGCTGTATCACCGCCTGGACACCTACAGCACCCGATGTCACAGGAAGGCCAAGAAGATCATCAAGGACATCAACCACCCGAGCCACGGCCTGTTCACCACGCTATCATCCAGAAGGCGAGGTCAGTACAGGTGCATCAAAGCTGGGACCGAGAGACTGAAAAACAGCTTCTATCTCAAGGCCATCAGACTGTTAAATAGCCATCACTAGCCGGCTACCACCCAGCTACTCAACCCTGCACCTTAGAGGCTGCTGCCCTACATACATAGACTTGGAATCACTGGCCACTTTAATAATGGAACACTAGCCACTTTAATAATGTTTATATACTGCTTTACTCATCTCATATGTATATGCTGTATTTTATTCTACTGTATTTTAGTCAATGCCAGTCCGACATTGTTTACATTTACATTTACATCATTTAGCAGACGCTCTTATCCAGAGCGACTTACAAATTGGTGCATTCAACTTATGATAGCCAGTGGGACAACCACTTTTTTATTATTTTTATTTTTATGTGGGGTGTGGGGGAGGGGGGAGGGTAGAAGGATTACTTTTATACTATTCCAGGTATTCCTTAAAGAGGTAGGGTTTGAAGTGTCTCCGGAAGGTGGTCAGTGACTCCGCTGTCCTGGTGTCGTGGGGGAGCTTGTTCCACCATTGGGGTGCCAGAGCAGTGAATAGCTTTGACTGGGCTGAGCGGGAACTGTGCTTCCGTAGAGGTAGGGGGGCTAGCAGGCCAGAGGAGGATGAACGTAGTGCCCTCGTTTGGGTGTAGGGTCTGATCAGAGCCTGATGGTAAGGAGGTGCCGTTCCCCTCACAGCTCCGTAGGCAAGCACCATGGTCTTGAAGTAGATTTGAGCCTCAACTGGAAGCCAGTGGAGCGTGCAGAGGAGCGGGGTGACATGAGAGAACTTGGGAAGGTTGAACACCAGATGGGCTGCAGTGTTCTGGACAAGTTGTAGGGGTTTAATGGCACAGGCAGAGAGCCCAGCCAACAGTGAGTTGCAGTAATCCAGACGGGAGATGACAAGTGCCTGGATTAGGACCTGTGCCGCTTTCTGTGTGAGGTAAGGTCGTACTCTGCGAATGTTGTAGAGCATGAACCTGCAGGATCGGGTCACCACTTTGATGTTAGCGGAGAACGACAGGGTGTTGTCCAGGGTCATGCCAAGGTTCTTTGCACTCTGGGAGGAGGACACAATGGAGTTGTCAACCGTGATGGCGAGATCATGGAGCGGGTAGTCCTTCCCCGGGAGGAAGAGCAGCTCCGTCTTGCCGAGGTTCAGCTTGAGGTGGTGATCCGACATCCACACTGATATGTCTGCCAGACATGCAGAGATGCGATTTTCCACCTGGTTATCAGAAGGGGGAAAGGAGAAAATTAATTGTGTGTCGTCTGCGTAGCAATGATAGGAGAGACCATGTGAGGATATGACAGAGCCAAGTGACTTGGTGTATAGAGAGCATACGAGAGGGCCTAGAACTGAGCCCTGGGGGACACCAGTGGTGAGAGCACGTGGTGCGGAGACAGATACTCGCCACGCCACCTGGTAGGAGCAACCTGTCAGGTAGGACGCAATCCAAGAGTGAGCAACGCCGGAGATGCCCAACTCGGAGAGGGTGGAGAGGAGGATCTGATGGTTCACAGTATCAAAGGCAGCAGATAGGTCTAGAAGGATAAGAGCAGAGGAGAGAGTTAGCTTTAGCAGTGCGGAGAGCCTCCGTGACACAGAGAAGAGCAGTCTCAGTTGAATGACCAGTCTTGAAACCTGACTGGTTTGGATCAAGAAGGTCATTCTGAGAGAGATAGCAGGAGAGTTGTTCGTCCTAATATTTACATGTATATATTTCTTAATTCCATTATTTTACTTTTAGATTTGTTTATTGTTGTGAATTGTTAGATACTACTGCACTGTTGGAGCTAGGAACACAAGCATTTCGCTACACCCGCAATAACATCTGCTAAATATGTGTATGTGACCAAAACAATTTGATTTGATTTGATTTCAGAGATACAGTACCTCACTCGGCTCCATCTAATTTTAGTATTTCAGAGATAAAGTACCTCACTCGGCTCCATCTAATTTTAGTATTTCAGAGATAAAGTACCTCTCACGGCTCCATCTAATTTTAGTATTTCAGAGATAAAGTACCTCTCACAGCTCCATCTAATTTTAGTATTTCAGAGATAAAGTACCTCTCACAGCTCCATCTAATTTTTGTATTTCAGAGATAAAGCACCTCTCACAGCTCCATCTAATTTTAGTATTTCAGAGATAAAGTACCTCTCACAGCTCCATCTAATTTTAGTATTTCAGAGATAAAGTACCTCTCACAGCTCCATCTAATTTTAGTATTTCAGAGATAAAGTACCTCTCACAGCTCCATCTAATTTTAGTATTTCAGAGATAAAGTACCTCTCACAGCTCCATCTAATTTTAGTATTTCAGAGATAAAGTACCTCTCACAGCTCCATCTAATTTCAGTATTTTAGAGATAAAGTACCTCTCACAGCTCCATCTAATTTTAGTATTTCAGAGATAAAGTACCTCACTCGGCTCCATCTAATTTTAGTATTTCAGAGATAAAGTACCTCTCACAGCTCCATCTAATTTTAGTATTTCAGAGATAAAGTACCACTCACAGCTCCATCTAATTTTAGTATTTCAGAGATAAAGTACCTCACAGCTCCATCTAATTTCAGTATTTCAGAGATAAAGTACCTCTCACAGCTCCATCTAAATTTAGTATTTCAGAGATAAAGTACCTCTCACAGCTCCATCTAATTTTAGTATTTCAGAGATAAAGTACCTCTCACAGCTCCATCTAATTTGAGTATTTCAGAGATAAAGTACCTCTCACAGCTCCATCTAATTTTAGTATTTCAGAGATAAAGTACCTCTCACAGCTCCATCTAATTTTAGTATTTCAGAGATAAAGTACCTCTCACAGCTCCATCTAATTTTAGTATTTCAGAGATAAAGTACCTCACAGCTCCATCTAATTTCAGTATTTCAGAGATAAAGTACCTCTCACAGCTCCATCTAAATTTAGTATTTCAGAGATAAAGTACCTCTCACAGCTCCATCTAATTTTAGTATTTCAGAGATAAAGTACCTCTCACAGCTCCATCTAATTTGAGTATTTCAGAGATAAAGTACCTCTCACAGCTCCATCTAATTTTAGTATTTCAGAGATAAAGTACCTCTCACGGCTCCATCTAATTTGAGTATCTTCAGCTATCGGCTATAGTGAGATAGCCATTACAGTAGTGATGCTGCAGCACATGGATGGACACTAGTTAACACACCTTGCAGACAGAAGTAGTGGACACTAGTTAACACACCTTGCAGACAGAAGTAGTGGACACTAGTTAACACACCTTGCAGACAGAAGTAGTGGACACTAGTTAACACACCTTGCAGACAGAAGTAGTGGACACTAGTTAACACACCTTGCAGACAGAAGTAGTGGACACTAGTTAACACACCTTGCAGACAGAAGTAGTGGAAACTAGTTAACACACCTTGCAGACAGAAGTAGACCAAGGGTATTGCTGTTGAGGCCTTGCAGTCCATCCAAACACAGTGTATGGGTTAAGGAACAAACTGGATAGGTGAGATATAGATTCAGCCACTCTTGCAGGACAGTGGAAGGCTTCACAGTGTTAAAGAAAGAATGGTGGAAAGACAGACAGACAGACAGGCAGACAGACAGACAGGCCTGAGCAGTGGTTCACTGCAGCTGGAAGTGACGTGTAGCAGATGTACACTAATCATATTACTGAAGAATAATAACAGTGGTGTGTAAAGTGGATCCACAGGTCACGACCTGGTCACTAGGCTGTTTATTATGACTGTGACATTATGGCCAAATCAGCACTGGACTTCTCTCTTTTTCTCTCTCTTCCCTCATTCTCTCTCTCCCCCTCTCTCCTTTCTCTCTCCATTGATGGATGTAGAGCTCCTGTATTTTCAATCTAGCAGTGCTACTGATATGGTTAGGGGCTGTGGCAATTCTCCAGGCAGGGTCGATGAGGAGTGTCTGTGTGTGTGTGTGTGTGAGGAGGAGGAGATGGGGTAGCAGAGCGGAGCGGGGAATGAAGGGGTGACAAAGAGGACAAGACATCTGGAAGACACGCAAATTAAAAAGAATGTTGCCGCTGCGGCGAGAGGGCTGGGTGTGTTGCATTGTGCCCTGAGAGTGTGTAAGGCGGTAAAACAAACACACTCCACACACACTCCACAGTCACACACACACACACACTCCGCTGCAGTGATGTGACTGCCCTGGGCTAGCTACTGTGTGGTGGGCTGATAGTTGACAGCAGCACTGACTGACTCCAGGATTCCTCAATATACACACACACACACACACACATGCACACGCACACACACACGCACACACACACTCACACACACACACACACACACACTATGAAACGATAAGGTTTGTTTGAAATGCTATTGATTCATTTAATAACATTAAGAGGAAATTGTCTGATATATATTTATACAAGAACAGCTTGAAATAAACAGTGATAAGAGTGAGGATTTATTGTATTGGTGGTTGGTTGTTGACATTTGCAGAGCTCTGCAGGGTTCAAAGTGTTGTTAGAGATGGAGGCCACTAGGGGATGCTGTTAGCATCAGTGTGTTATTCAGAGACCACTGGGCTTTGTCTCTTGTAAATTGAGTGTCTGAGCACAGGTGGATGGATGACTTTCTGTAGGAACAAGGACTGGATGGAGACTGATAACTATTTAGTAGCTTTAATGGTCAAACCACATTGAACACCATCAGCAACCACACCAGACTGACCATCACTTCCTCTTTCAATAAAGCTTATCCCTGCACAATTAAAGCATTGGCCAATAGGAAAACAGATAATTAGTTATCAGGTAAAGGGTTACGTAAACGCAGTTATTTCCTAAAACACAGATTAACCACATATTAGCGACGTGTATAAATGCCATATAGAACCGTTTAGTTCAGTATAAAAAAATTGAAATGCTATTAAAATAATCTTACATAATGATAGTGAGTGTGCTTATTTGCAGCGGAATTTAAGGTATTTCTGATCAACCTTGACTAATATCATATGGCTTTCTTTACACATTGAACCACTGCTCTCTGTGATGACTTCAAATATGTTGAGATTTCAAAACAAAACAATTTGAAATGTAAAATAATGCTACACCTGAATAGAACTGGTAAATGAGTGTACATGTGTAATGCTAAAGGTGCACTAAACGTAGATATATATATAGATATAGTCATATAAGGTGAGGGGAAATGCAGGTCATTCTGTACCCTAATCTAAACTGTCTGACCCCTCTGAGGTAGACGGGCAAAGGGTCACCCAGATAAACCTAACGTAGCAGGCGTAGAAAAAACGCATGAGCGGAGTTCCCACTTCCGTTTTTCAGGGGAAACTCAGATTTTCTCTGATGACCACATGCAGATAAACACATGCACACAATCCCCCACACAATCCCCAACACAAACTCACACACAAACTCACACACACAATCTGGAAATAATGTAATGGAAGTGATAGAAAATCCATCTTTCAATGCTCAAGGTGCCCCCATCTTACAAACCCAACTGGGCCACATCAAAACAAACACACAACACACACTTTTTGACGCAAGGTAAAAAAGACACAAACAATATTCCGTTTTCCACTTATTTTCACGGCTCCTCCATTTTACAAGGGTTGCTGCAAAAGAAATCTGCCATTTCCTACCAAAAAAAGAAAGAAAAAAATCCTCTCTTTGATAATAACCACATTTGGACTCATCCGATCCTCATCCCCAAAAAAATCATCTCCCCATCTGTGTGGTGTGACTCCCTCTCTTTTTCATTATCTCCCTTGTCATCCCTCACTGTCACTCCATCGCTCCGAGCCACCTGACCTTTGACCCCCAGCCAGGTTCACCAGCGGGTCAGGAGCCGGGTGGGGGGATCGGTGGCAGAGGGAGGAGTGAGGAAGGGTACCAGCCCAGCTTCCTCCTTCCTTGTCCTTGGATACAGCTGCTGCTGCTGCCATGGCAACTGGCGACTAGATGGCAGAGCAAAGCAGAGGACAGGAGACAGTGTAGAGAGGACAGTGGAGAGGAGAGGAGCGGTGGAGAGGAGAGAGTAGAGCAGAGGAGCGTGGAGAGGAGACAATAGAGAGGAGAGGAGAGCAGAGGAGAGAGGAGAGGAGAGAGGAGAGCAGAGGAGAGTGGAGAGGAGACAGTGTAGAGGAGAGGAGAGAAAAGAGGAGGTGAGAGAAGAGGAGACAGAGGAGAGAAGTCAGAGGAGAGAAGTCAGAGGAGAGGAGACAGAGGAGAGGAGCCAGAGGAGAGGAGGCAGTGGAGGACTGCCTGCATCACGTGGAACCTATAGTAGTAGATGGAACTGTCCTGTAATCTGCCTCTAACTCCCTCTCATTCATCCTTCCTCCCCACCTCTGCTGTCTAACCTTGGGGACGGCACCTCCTTACCTTCAGGCTCTGATCCTACACCCAAACGAGGGCACTACATTCATCCACCTCTGGCCTGCTAGCCCCCCTACCTCTACGGAAGCACAGTTCCCGCTCAGCCCAGTCAAAGCTATTCGCTGCTCTGGCACCCCAATGGTGGAACAAGCTCCCCCACGACGCCAGGACAGCGGAGTCACTGACCAACTTCCGGAGACACTTCAAACCCTACCTCTTTAAGGAATACATGGAATAGTATAACAGTAATCCTTCTATCCCCCCTCCCCCACCCCCCCATAAAAAAATAAGAAAAAAGGGTGGTTGTCCCACTGGCTATCCTAAATTGAATGCACCAATTTGTAAGTCGCTCTGGATAAGAGCGTCTGCTAAATGACTTAAATGTAAAATGTACTGATACACATGGACAGTGAAGTGTTAGGCACATTGATTCATAGATAAAGAATAACACGACATTCAAAATAGGTTGGTAATTTTAGACCACTCTCCACTATTAAAATAACCACATAATTAGCATTTCAAGCAAGTAATAGCACCAAACCCCTTCACCCCTTTTCAAAATGTAATATCCCATTTAGAGCATATGGGGATGTTGTGTTTGAATAGGCTTTTGGGGTTTGAGATGGCCATAAATACAGTCAGAGGTAGAGCTTGATGGACGTGGCGTTCTCTTCTAATTGCAACCACAATTAGAAGTACAAGCTAGTTTATGAGGTGATAGGGAAAGTACTACACCCTCAGAGGATATAAAAACCTTTCAAACCCAAGCATAAACTTTAAGATGGCTGCTTACAACCAGTATTTGGACAAGAGTTGGCACCACATATTCCAAAAATATGTTTCATACACCACAAAATGATTGATGATGTTAAATTATTATCTAGGAGGATGATGGAGAGGCACTGACAAGTCTTCTGAGGTCATATAAAGAGGAGTGATAGAACGAGAGATAGAGAGAAGTAGAGAGCAAGGTAGAGAAGGAGAGAGGTAAAGAAGGAGAAGAGAGAGAGAGAGAGAGAGAGAGAGAGAGAGAGAGAGAGAGAGAGAGAGAGAGAGAGAGAGAGAGAGAGAGAGAGAGAGAATGAGGAGAGGGAGGGCATGTGACTTTTAATTAAAAGAGAGGAGCAGCAGTAGTGACTACTCCACCTGGTTTGAGCCTGAGCCCTCCAGGCAGTCAGAGCCAAGCATGTCAGTTCACAGCCATAACACCTGGAGAGTCCCATTTCAGATAAGCGCTCGCTTTTCTCACCCTCTCTCTCTCTGGCACGCTCTCTTGCTCTCTCTCTCTGTCTCTTTCTCTCTCTCTCCACCTCTCTCTCTCCCTTCATCTCTTTCTTTCTTTCTTTCTTTCTTTCTTTCTTTCTTTCTCTCTCTCGCTCTTTCTCGTCTCTCTCTCCACCTCTCTCTCTGTCTCCTTCTCTCTCTCTCCACCTCTCTCTCTCTCTCTCTCTCTCTCTCTCTCTCTCTCTCTCTCTCTCTCTCTCTCTCTCTCTCTCTCTCTCTCTCTCTCTCTCTCTCTCTCTCTCTCCCTTTGTCTCCCCCCTCTCTCTCTCTCTCTCTCACTCTCACACTCTCTCTCTTGCTCTGTCACTCTCTCTTTCTCTCTCTCTCCACCTATCTCTCTCTCCTTCTCGCTCTCTTTCTCTCTCGCCTCTCTCTCTCCCTCTATCTTTCTGTCCTATCTTCCACCCAATATGATAAATGGTTATTGGTGTTACGCTAAACCAGGCTTTGATGTTTAACTACTTGAATCTCCTTTCATGATCTCTCTTGAATCTAGATGAATTGATGTACAGTAATAACACAGTTGATATAACACACATTTAACACACACTTTAGCATTTGAACACATTCTGTGTGCGGTTTGGAGCCCCTTTGACTGTGGAGTAACTCAAGCCTTTCTCCTTAGAGCCATGCTTAGAGAATACGTTTTATCTCAAGTCTTTCTCCTTAGAGCCATGCTTAGAGAATACGTTTTATCTCAAGTCTTTCTCCTTAGAGCCATGCTTAGAGAAGAAGAAGGTTAATCTCAAGTCTTTCTCCTTAGAGCCATGCTTAGAGAAGAAGGTTTATCTCAAGTCTTTCTCCTTAGAGCCATGCTTAGAGAAGAAGGTTTATCTCAAGTCTTTCTCCTTAGAGCCATGCTTAGAGAAGAAGGTTTATCTCAAGTCTTGCTCCTTAGAGCCATGCTTAGAGAAGGTTTATCTCAAGTCTTTCTCCTTAGAGCCATGCTTAGAGAAGAATAAGGTTTATCTCAAGTATTTCTCCTTAGAGCCATGCTTAGAGAAGAAGAAGGTTTATCTCAAGTCTTTCTCCTTAGAGCCATGCTTAAAGAAGAAGAAAGTGTATCTCAAGTCTTTCTCCTTAGAGCCATGCTTAGAGAAGAAGGTTTATCTCAAGTCTTTCTCCTTAGAGCCATGCTTAGAGAAGAAGAAGGTTTATCTCAAATCTTTTTCCTTAGAGCCATGCTTAAAGAAGAAAGTTTATCTCTAGTATTTCTCCTTAGAGCCATACTTAAAGAAGAAGAAGGTTTATCTCAAGTCTTTCTCCTTAGAGCCATGCTTAGAGAAAAAGAAGGTTTATCTCAAGTCTTTCTCCTTAGAGCCATGCTTAAAGAAGAAGAAAGTTTATCTCAAGTCTTCCTCCTTAGAGCCATGCTTAGAGAAGAAGGTTTATCTCAAGTCTTTCACCTTAGAGCCATGCTTAGAGAAGAAGGTTTATCTCAAGTCTTTCTCCTTCGAGCCATGCTTAGAGAAGAAGGTTTATCTCAAGTCTTCTCCTTAGAGCCATGCTTAGAGAAGAAGGTTTATCTCAAGTCTTTCTCCTTCGAGCCATGCTTAGAGAAGAAGGTTTATCTCAAGTCTTTCTCCTTCGAGCCATGCTTAGAGAAGAATAAGGTTTATCTCAAGTGCTTCAAGAGGCTCTTATCTCTCTTTCATCCTCTTTGTATAAAGTTATGTCAGTTATCTAAGCTGTGGTTTCTCTGTGGAAACAAGCACACGCACGCATGCACACAAACACACACAAACTGAGTTTGGTTGTAATTTCCCATGCAGTTGTACTAGTCTGCCAATAGGTGGAGCTGTGTACATAAAACACAGAGGGAGAGAGACCGTAGCACTAGTTGTTGTTCAAATGCAGGAGAGATATGGGAAGGGAAAGGAAGGGCAAATAATTTCTAGAGTGTCTCAATGTCAACTAAAAGAGGATGAAATCGATGAAGCTGATATTGTAGACAATGGAATCAAGTCTGTCATTTGTTCACGGTTTTTGTAACCTACTTGTTTTCAAAATAGTGAGAAACTGAAACTAACTCTGGTAAGTTAGGTGGTCAAAGATAGAGGTCTGTAAACGTAGATATTGATGGATTTCATAACTCAAAACATACCTGAGCGAGATAGACACTAAGACACTGCATTGCTGGCCAGGAGAATGAGTCATGGCGTTCGGAGATCTTTGGTGAGATGAATCTCAGAGTGAACCTGATACTGTTACTGTTAAGGAACAGTATCTTATCCCACTGTTTTATCGGACTGATAAAACAAATTACTTTGCTATAGGTGTGCTACTCTGTTAATTCATTATGACCATGGCAGCTCGCCCTATCAATATGGTTGAGACAGTAAGACTGTGTGATGAATGTAGCCTATTTGTCTTAATCTTTCCTGTGGGGTATGTGGCATGGTCCCAGATCAGTTTGTGCTGTATCGCCAACTCCTGTGTTGGGAGTGACAATGACCATAGGAGTTGGCAAAAACAGCCCAAACTGATCTGGGACCATGCTAGGATGTGTGTAGTTCATTGTTGTGGGCTAAGGACATGTGGATATATTTGGGAATGTATAAGACCATAGTAACACCCAGAAGCTCATTGCACTGAATGCATATGTCTTGCCGTATGTAAATGTTTACGCTGTTGGAAGTTATGTTCTTACACCACTAGTCATTTACATGTTTTTAATCATGGCAGCGGGAGGCCAACATACATACAGTGCCTTGCAAAAGTATTCTTTCCCCTTGACGTTTTTCCTATTTTGTTGCATTACAACCTGTAATTTAAATTGATTTTTATTTGGATTTCATGTAATGGACGTACACAAAATAGTCCAAATTGGTGAAGTGAAATGAAAAAAAATAACTTGTTTCAAAGAATTCTAAAAAATAAATAACGGAAAAGTGGTGTGTGCATATGTATTCACCCCCTTTGCTATGAAGCCCCTAAATAAGATCTGGTGCAACCAATTACGTTCAGAAGTCACATAATTAGTTAAATAAAGTCCACCTGTGTGTAATCTAAGTGTCACATGATCTCAGTATACATACACCTGTTCTGAAAGGCCCCAGAGTCTGCAACACCACTAAGCAAGGGGCACCACCAAGCAAGCGGCACCATGAAGACCAAGGGTCTCCAAACAGGTCAGGGACAAAGTTGTGGAGAAGTACAGATCAGGGTTGGGTTATTTAAAAAAATGGAAAGAATATGGCACCACAACAAACCTGCCAAGAGAGGGCCGCCCACCAAAACTCACGGACCAGGCAAGGAGGGCATTAATCAGAGAGGCAACAAAGAGACCAAAGATAACCCTGAAGGAACTGCAAAGCTCCACAGCGGAGATTGGAGTATCTGTCCATAGGACCACTTTAAGCCGTACACTCCACAGAGCTGGGCTTTACGGAAGAGTGGCCAGAAATAAGCCATTGCTTAAAGAAAAAAATAAGCAAACACGTTTGGTGTTCACCAAAAGCCATGTGGGAGACTCCCCAAACATATGCAAGAAGGTTCTCTGGTCAGATGAGACTAAAATTTAGCTTTTTGGCCATCAAGGAAAACGCTATGTCTGGCGCAAACCCAACACCTCTCATCACCCTGAGAACACCATCCCCACAGTGAAGCATGGTGGTGGCAGCATCATGCTGTGGGGATGTTTTTCATCGGCAGGGACTGGGAAACTGGTCAGAATTGAAGGAATGATAGATGGCGCTAAATACAGGGAAATTCTTGAGGGAAACCTGTTTCAGTCTTCCAGAGATTTGAGACTGGGACGGAGGGGTGAATAGTTATGCACACTCAAGTGTTCTGTTTTTTTTCTTATTTCTTGTTTTTTTTCACAATAAAAAAATATTTTGCATCTTCAAAGTGGTAGGCATGTTGTGTAAATCAAATGATACAAACCCCCAAAAAGTCAATTTTAATTCCAGGTTGTAAGGCAACAAAATAGGAAAAATGCCAAGGGGGGTGAATACTTTCGCAAGCCACTGTACATGAGCAACAAAGCATCATTTACACAATTCTCTGGGGAGAGGTTGTCCTATGCACTTTAAATTTAGAGTATATACTGGAGTTTCTACTAGTTTTATAGATGCTGCTAGGACTGACTGTGAGTTTTGTCTGGTTTCAGTGAGCCCTAAAGGAATTGGAAACATGGACATGCTTTCAGGCAAACCATGTGGCACCTCCACTACTTTTTGTTGACTCGCAGGTACGCACTTACACACACACAAACAGATATAGGATCTTAATTTGAGCTAGTTTGTTACAGCAGGAAAATAATCCTGCAGCAACAGGAAATGTGATTTATTATGTGGATTATAATTAATGGACATTTTTGTAGGGTTTGATACGTATTTCGTAAGGGAAATTTCAAACTTCAGAAGCCTTTTAAAACCTAAAATACACTACAAATGTTAGTTTAGAAAGTTCTCCTGCAACAGGGTGATCAATTTAAGATCCTACATCTGTACACACTCCTCAGCATTCGGCTCAAAGGAAGGTAGTCAGATCAGCAAAACAAATGTGTCAATGAATGGGCTCTGGACTCAGTCCTCCCTGATGGTCTGAGTGGCATGCCAGTCGATGAGCCCCAGGACTTTAATGCGCTGGCATTTGGAGGGCAGGAGGAGGGAGGGAGGGGTGGAGGTGGAGGTGGAGGAGGGGTGGAGGAGGGAGGGAGGTGGAGCCGGAGGAGGGGTGGAGGTGGAGGAGTGGTGGAGTAGGGAGGGAGGTGGAGGAGGGGTGTGGAGGTGTGGGGTAGGTTTTGTCCGACTGCTGGGGGGCACACAGGAAAGAAGATGTGGCTTTTAAGGGGAAGGGTGTGGCTCGAGAGGACAACATTAAATCCTGATCATCACTCAGCAGTAAGACACCAGGAGACTGGGCTGAATCTCCTCCATTCCTCATCTCCTCCTCCATTGGCCCTGTGCTGTGCAGCATCCTGTGTGGAGGCCATAGTGAGGATGTGGATGAGGACTACAAGGCCTGCAGAAGACTGTGGAGAGGGAGTCACAGCCAGCCAGGTTCCTGCATTAGTAAAGCCTCTACTCTCTACTACCCTGTGGCTCCACTGAGCGTGAGATATCAGACCAGGCATCAGACTCTCCTCTGTGTAGGTTACTGTGTCTGTCTGTCTGTCTGTAGGACTGAGCCACAGGCAGGTACAGTGGCTGATGCCTTTTATTGAGTTAGCTCACTCTGGACAGACAGACAGACAGACAGACAGACAGACAGACAGACAGACAGACAGACAGACAGACAGACGAAGGAAATAGACGGAGCAGATTTAAAGATGTTGGCATGGCAAAAGGAGAGGGGTGGGCTACAAAGACCAATCTGATTGGTAGAACATGCATAAGCCCTGTGTGCAATGCATGACCAAGATGTTTGATGTGGCTGTATTCAGTCTCTTGTGTGTGTGTGTCTCTGTGTGTGTGTGGGCAGGTTGTTGAGCTGCACTAGTCGAACACCGTTCCCTGTTGCCCTGCCTACAGCAGGGTCAAACCCGTTACATTATCTTGTCGTGTTTGAGTCCCCATGGCGCCAAACGACGCACTGCACGCCGAGCGTCACACCACGGTTAGTAGTCATCCTGTATGTGTA
This sequence comes from Coregonus clupeaformis, assembly GCF_020615455.1. Taxonomy (NCBI): domain Eukaryota; kingdom Metazoa; phylum Chordata; class Actinopteri; order Salmoniformes; family Salmonidae; genus Coregonus; species Coregonus clupeaformis. The sequence goes on along the minus strand of NC_059215.1, from coordinate 18,180,760 downwards.
GGTGTTGCCATTGATTTAGTCTCAGGCTCCCAGATTCCCCAATGACCTCCAGCCACAGCCCATCAGTGTGTGGTGCGGGTGTGTCTGTGTGCGTGAGTCTGTGTGTGTGTGCGCACGTCTGTGTCTGTCTGTGCGAGTGCATGTGTGTGTGTGTGTCTGTGCAAGTGTGCGCATGTGTGTGTTAGTCCCTGTGCTGTCAGAGGGAGGCTGTGTGGACTACTGGGGCCTTGGTGAGTGTCTTGTTTACTCTGCTAATTACCCCTGGAGTTTCCTTACATTAGTGGAGCAGCCTGAGCTATCACACATGCATGCACACACACTCGAACAACATGGGCTGCGTTTACACAAGCAGCCCAATTATGATTTTTTCCCACTAATTGGTCTTTTGATCAATCAGATCAGCTCTGAAAAATGTCTGATGTGAAAAGATCTGATGTGATTGGTCAAAGACCAATTGATGGAAAAAATATCAGAATTGGGTTGCTTGTGTAAACGCAGCCTCAGTGCTCAGTCTTACCTTTCCTGGTCTCTCAGAGTAGTGGACAGTAAATATTGGCGATATGTAGCTGCAAGGTAACATATGGCTGTGTTACTGGATATAATAGACCTGAGCTGCAAGGTAACATATGGCTGTGTTACTGGATATAATAGACCTGAGCTGCAAGGTAACATATGGCTGTGTTACTGGATATAATAGACCTGAGCTGCATGGTAACATATGGCTGTGTTACTGGATATAATAGACCTGAGCTGCAAGGTAACATATGGCTGTGTTACTGGATATAATAGACCTGAGCTGTGTATACACTCCGCCACAGAGCTGTAAAGATCTCTGTTTTTATAGACCCATCATTCATTTAATTTAATTTAATTTATTTAACCAGGATAGTCCACTCAGTAACACTAGTTTTCCAGGGAGTCATGGGATCTATAAAATAAAACCCGTATGGACTCATGTTCTGGTTCTATAGTCTATGTTAACGATGTTGGTAATATTGGTCCAGCCAGACACTCTCAGCTCAGCTCAGTAAATGAAGGAGAGAGAGGGATGTATTTATTTTAGCTCTATCTGACCTTTTGTTCAGACCCATACTGTCCTGTCCACCTGCGTGCATGTATGTGTGTGTGTTTGTGTTCTCTGTTCGTTCTTAGTAGAGTATACATCAGAGGTGTTGTGTGCTGAAGTGCGTCCGACTGTGTCTGTATGTGTGTGTGTGTGTGTGTGCGTCTGCAGTGCTTTGCACCCCTCTCTCTCTCCCTATCTCACTCACTCACTCACAGACACACACAAACACACACACACACACACCCGTGGCACGGCTCCTTAATGACTGTCATCCCTCTCTGTGCCACGTTATTAATTAGCTCAATGATCCTTGCCTATGGGACCTGTGCTGTGGATTAGAGCCCCCAGCAGCCAACACCTGCACCCACACCCCTGGTTACTGCCTGCCTGCAACAACTTGGTCTCAGGGCAATTTGTATTATTCTGTACTTACATCCACTCCATTTAGTATGATGCAATAATAATAATTCTGTGTTACGTTAGGTTACATTTTGAATGGAATAGCTGTCGTACAATATCATACGAATTAGAGGACGTATAGTATCATGCGTCTTACCTAGTCGTACAATAGCATACAAATAGAATGATGTAATATCGTAATGCATCTTTGAGGATGTATGGTATTATATGTCGTTCTCTGAGACCAGGTTGCTTGTGTGCGTGTAACAAAGGAGAATTACTGGAAGAACTACAAAGGTTAGGACAATTTACTTGAAAGATTAAGGAAACAAAAATTACTAAAAGGATAGGAGAATTCACATAGCAGTTTAGTGAATAGGGTTAAGTTTAGAATAATGATAGGGTTAGCTACACCTCTGCATCCCAACATCACTGCATTCCCCTAACACCACTGCATCCCCCAACACTTAAGTTTAGGAATTCATTCGGAGTGGTTAAGTTGAGGGTTACATCTTGGGAAAGGCATGAAAAATAAAACATTAAAAAAAACAAGTGCCCAGCACTGGGATGGAACACTCGGAGCCGGAGGGTGGGGTTTAAATTCCTATCCCCATCCACAACGCCCCTAGCAAGCCTGCTAGATGGTCAGGTTGCCCATACTGGACGGTTCCACATTTCGCCAGGTCCAAACGTAATCTGTACCTGCAGAATCGGCTCCGCCTGGCGTACTCCATAAGAGAATGGGCTGGTTGTTTGACTGTTACCTGCTCTGTAGTATTGTGCTTTAGTCTGTCAAGGCAATGCTGTGTAATCTCTTGTCATGATTGGTGATTTCCACATGACATGGATTTGTATTGTATTGCATTTGTCACAAGTGTAGAGAGGAGTAGGCAGTCGCAGGATTAGAACTACTGAATTTATTAAAGCGCCATAGCTTAAAGCGGGACGAAACCCACAGTGCAAAATATAAAGTACTCAGGAAATAGTAGGCGAGATTCCTCTCTGGAAAACAAGCAACATATACAATTACCGACAAAAGACAAATGACAGAGGCAGTATACAGTGGGGGAAAAAAGTATTTAGTCAGCCACCAATTGTGCAAGTTCTCCCACTTAAAAAGATGAGAGAGGCCTGTAATTTTCATCATAGGTACACGTCAACTATGACAGACAAAATGAGAACAAAAAACCCAGAAAATCACATTGTAGGATTTTTTATGAATTTATTTGCAAATTATGGTGGAAAATAAGTATTTGGTCAATAACAAAAGTTTCTCAATACTTTGTTATATACCCTTTGTTGGCAATGACACAGGTCAAACGTTTTCTGTAAGTCTTCACAAGGTTTTCACACACTGTTGCTGGTATTTTGGCCCATTCCTCCATGCAGATCTCCTCTAGAGCAGTGATGTTTTGGGGCTGTCGCTGGGCAACACGGACTTTCAACTCCCTCCAAAGATTTTCTATGTGGTTGAGATCTGGTGACTGGCTAGGCCACTCCAGGACCTTGAAATGCTTCTTACGAAGCCACTCCTTCGTTGCACGGGCGGTGTGTTTGGGATCATTGTCATGCTGAAAGACCCAACCACGTTTCATCTTCAATGCCCTTGCTGATGGAAGGAGGTTTTCACTCAAAATCTCACGATACATGGCCCCATTCATTCTTTCCTTTACACGGATCAGTCGTCCTGGTCCCTTTGCAGAAAAACAGCCCCAAAGCATGATTTTTCCACCCCCATGCTTCACAGTAGGTATGGTGTTCTTTGGATGCAACTCAGCATTATTTGTCCTCCAAACATGACGAGTTGAGTTTTTACCAAAAAGTTCTATTTTGGTTTCATCTGACCATATGACATTCTCCCAATCCTCTTCTGGATCATCCAAATGCACTCTAGCAAACTTCAGACGGGCCTGGACATGTACTGGCTTAAGCAGGGGGACATGTCTGGCACTGCAGGATTTGAGTCCCTGGCGGCGTAGTGTGTTACTGATGGTAGGCTTTGTTACTTTGGTCCCAGCTCTCTGCAGGTCATTCACTAGGTCCCCCCGTGTGGTTCTGGGATTTTTTGCTCACCGTTCTTGTGATCATTTTGACCCCACGGGGTGAGATCTTGCGTGGAGCCCCAGATCGAGGGAGATTATCAGTGGTCTTGTATGTCTTCCATTTCCTAATAATTGCTCCCACAGTTGATTTCTTCAAACCAAGCTGCTTACCTATTGCAGATTCAGTCTTCCCAGCCTGGTGCAGGTCTACAATTTTGTTTCTGGTGTCCTTTGACAGCTCTTTGGTCTTGGCCATAGTGGAGTTTGGAGTGTGACTGTTTGAGGTTGTGGACAGGTGTCTTTTATACTGATAACAAGTTCAAACAGGTGCCATTAATACAGGTAACGAGTGGAGGACAGAGGAGCCTCTTAAAGAAGAAGTTACAGGTCTGTGAGAGCCAGAAATCTTGCTTGTTTGTAGGTGACCAAATACTTATTTTCCACCATAATTTGCAAACAAATTCAGTAAAATCTTACAATTTGATTTTCTGGAGAAAAAAAATCTAAATTTGTCTGTCATAGTTGACGTGTACCTATGATGAAAATTACAGGCCTCTCTCATCTTTTTAAGTGGAAGAACTTGCACAATTGGTGGCTGACTAAATACTTTTTTCCCCCACTGTATATACAGCGATAGAGTGGGGATTGGAACCAGGTGTGTGTAATGATGAAGCGACAAGTCCGGGGTTGATGAGTGAAGGGCGTTTGCCAGCAGCAGGTTCGGCAGCAGCTAGAAGGCTGGCGACGCCGAACGCCTGAGCTGGACAGGAGGGGGAGTCAAAGCGAAGGTTGCTGTGACAGTATTGTAGTTTATTGTATTACATTTTATTGTATTGTATTGTATTTTATGGTATTGTATTTTATGGTATTGTGTTTTATTGTATTTTATTGTATTGTTTTGTATTGTATTCAATGATCATAGGCTCCTTGAGAGTTCTTGCCCTCTTAGTGTCATTGCTATGTATAATCATAGAGGTTTCTTTCCTTGTGTCTCCCTTAGATCCAAGTGTTCATCAAGGGCTTGGTCACTGTGGCGTGCAAATCTACATTAATATTGTTGTCAGAATGAAAAAATGGGAGAAAAATGGTAAAGCGGCCTCTCCAGATGCCTTGCTCCTGCACAGAGCAAATGAACATAAATGTCACTGTCAAATTGAAATGAAGAAGAAACGTGTCAGAGCAGTAGCTAACAAACTGATCTGTGGAGGACAACGGGACACGTTTTGCGTTTTGCGTTTGAAAATGACAGAGAAAGAACCATAACAGTATAGTTTAGCTCGAAAACATTAATTTGTAATTAGTAATAGTGATAAAATAATAACTCAAGGTGATCCCATGTTTACATTTGCAATATCCACACACCTAACAAGTACCTGCAGTATGTGTACACTGTACAGTATAATAAGTGCATAATGTACATGCTGCATGGTTGTGCCTACTAATCGGCTCTGTCAATGACGATCACAACATGTTTAGTGCTGTATGTAAATATGCAGAGCATGTACACATCTCCAAGGTGACAGCCAGCGGTGTGCCTGTGTGTGATTATTGACTGTGTTGACCTGCCGGTGACCCTTGCGGTGTGTCAGTAAAGGGCAGGGAGTTGGTGTGCTCCGCAGCACCTGTCACACAAGTCAATGCGCTGATGGATGGTCGATATGGTTATTAAAGCAGAATTAGAGCGGGGAGGGGGAGAACTGGGATAAATGATGGCTGCAAATGGCTGGCTGTACGTGTGTGTGTGTGTACGTGCCTGCCTGCACAGTGCAGTGTGGAGAGGAGCCTGGGAAGCCGGATGGCAAGGCATCGATGTCATCAGTCTTTATTATCCTCCTGGGAAGAGAGGAGGAAAGGAGGAGGAGGAGAGGAGGAGAAGAGTAGGAGGTAGAGACAGGGAGCGGTCAGCGACACGGGCCCCATCGGCCAGCCAGGTCGCACCACGGCAGTAATGTAATGTCCCATGCATTAAACCTTACACACACACACACACACACACTCCTACATTATTTTTCCACCTCTCAGGCTCTCTCTCTCTATTTTCCCCAAATGCTTTACCCAATTTCTCCTCTATTTCCTCATTTTATTCCCCCCCCCCATTTTCTCTGTCTCTCTCTGTCTCGAACTCTCTCTGTCTCTGTCTCTGTCTCTCTCTCTCTCTCTCTCTCTCTCTCTCTCTCTCTGTCTCTCTCAATTCAATTTCAATTTAAGGGCTTTATTGGCATGGGAAACATTGCCAAAGCAAGTGAAGTAGATAATAAACAGAAGTGAAATAAACAATAAAAATGAACAGTAAACATTACACTCAGAAGTTCCAAAAGAATAAAGACATTTCAAATGTCATATTATGTATATATACAGTGTTGTAACAATGTGCAAATAGTTAAAGTACAAATGGGAAAATAAATTAACATAAATATGGGTTGTATTTATGATGGTGTTTGTTCTTCACTGGTTGCCCTTTTCTTGTGGCAACAGGTCACACATATTGCTGCTGTGATGGCATGCTGTGGTATTTCACCCAGTAGATAAGGGAGTTGATCAAAATTGGGTTTGTTTTCAAATTCTTTGTGGATCTGTGTAATCTGAGGGAAATATGTGTCTCTAATATGGTCATACATTTGTCAGGAGGTTAGGAAGTGCAGCTCAGTTTCCACCTCATTTTGTGGGCAGTGTGCACATAGCCTATCTTCTCTTGAGAGCCAGGTCTGCCTACGGTGGCCTCTCTCTCTCTCTCTCTCTCTCTCTCTCTCTCTCTCTCTCTCTCTCTCTCTCTCTCTCTCTCTCTCTCTCTCTCTCTCTCTCTCTCTCTCTCTCTCTCTCTCTCATAAAATTTTATTTGCCACATGCGCCGAATACAACAGGTGTAGACATTACCGTGAAATGCTTATTTACAGCCCTTAACTAACAATGAATGTATTTCTTAATAAAAAGTAAAATAAAACAACAACAACAAAAAAGTGTTGAGAAAAAAAGAGCAGAAGTAAAATAAAATAACAGTAGGGAGGCTATATACAGGTGGGTACCGGTGCGGAGTCAATGTGCGGGGGTACCGGCTAGTTGAGGTAGTTGAGGTAGTTGAGGTAATATGTACATGTGGGTAGAGTTAAAGTGACTATGCATAAATAATTAACAGAGTAGCAGCAGCGTAAAAAGATGGGGTGGGGGTGGGGGGGCAGTGCAAATAGTCCGGGTAGCCATGATTAGCTGTTCAGGAGTCTTATGGCTTGGGGGTAGAAGCTGTTGAGAAGCCTTTTGGACCTAGACTTGGCGCTCCGGTACCGCTTGCCGTGTGGTAGCAGAGAGAACAGTCTATGACTAGGGTGGCTGGAGTCTTTGACAATTTTGTGGGCCTTCCTCTGACACCGCCTGGTATAGAGGTCCTGGATGGCGGGAAGCTTGGCCCCAGTGATGTACTGGGCCGTATGCACTACCCTCTGTAGTGCCTTGCAGTCGGAGGCCGAGCAGTTGCAATACCAGGCAGTGATGTAACGAGTCAGGATGCTCTCGATGGTGAAGCTGTATAACCTTTTGAGGATCTGAGGACCCATGCCAAATCTTTTCAGTCTCCTGAGGGGGAATAGGCTTTGTCGTGCCCTCTTCACAACTGTCTTGGTGTGTTTGGACCATGATAGTTCGTTGGTGATGTGGACACCAAGGAACTTGAAGCTCTCAACCTGTTCCACTACAGCCCGTCGATAAGAATGGGGGCGTGCTCAGTCATCTTTTTTTTCCTGTAGTCCACAATCATCTCCTTTGTCTTGGTCACGTTGAGGGAGAGGTTGTTATCCTGGCACCACACGGCCAGGTCTCTGACCTCCTCCCTGTAGGCTGTCTCATCGTTGTCGGTGATCAGGCCTACCACTGTTGTGTCGTCGGCAAACTTAATGATGGTGTTGGAGTCGTGCCTGGCCATGCAGTCATGGGTGAACAGGTAGTTCAGGAGGGGACTGAGCACGCACCCCTGAGGGGCCCCTGTGTTGAGGATCAGCGTGGCAGATGTGTTGTTACCTACCCTTACCACCTGGGGGCGGCCCGTCAGGATCCAGTTGCAGAGGGAGGTGTTTAGTCCCAGGATCCTTAGATTAGTGATGAGCTTTGAGGGCACTATGGTGTTGAACGCTGAGCTGTAGTCAATGAATAGCATTCTCACGTAGGTGTTCCTCTTGTCCAGGTGGGAAAGGGCAGTGTGGAGTGCAATAGAGATTGCATCATCTGTGGATCTGTTGGGGCAGTATGCAAATTGGAGTGGGTCTAGGGTTTCTGGGATAATGGTGTTGATGTGAGCCATGACCAGCCTTTCAAAGCACTTCATGGCTACAGACGTCAGTGCTACGGGTCGGTAGTCATTTAGGCAGGTTATCTTAGTGTCCTTGGGCACGGGGACTATGGTGGTCTGCTTGAAACATGTTGGTATTACAGACTCAGTCAGTGACATGTTGAAAATGTCAGTGAAGACACTTGCCAGTTGGTCAGCACATGCTCGGAGGACATGTCCTGGTAATCCGTCTGGCCCTGCGGCCTTGTGAATGTTGACCTGCTTAAAAGTCTTACTCACATCGGCTACGGAGAGCGTGATCACATAGTAATCCGGAACAGCTGGTGCTCTCATGCATGCTTCAGTGTTGCTTGCCTCGAAGCGAGCATAGAAGTGGTTTAGCTCATCTGGTAGGCTTGTGTCACTGGGCAGCTCGCGGCTGTGCTTCCCTTTGTAGTCTGTAATAGTTTTCAAGCCCTGCACACATCCGACGAGCGTCAGAGCCGGTGTAGTATGATTCAATATTCAAATATTGACTCTTTGCCTGTTTGATGGTTCGTCGGAGGGCATAGTGGGATTTCTTATAAGCGTCCGGGTTAGAGTCCCGCTCCTTGAAAGCGGCAGCTCTACCCTTTAGCTCAGTGCGGATGTTGTCTGTAATCCATGGCTTCTGGTTGGGGTACGTACGGTCACTGTGGGGACGACGTCATCGATGCACTTATTGATGAAGCCAGTGACTAATGTGGTGTACTCCTCAATGCTCTCCGAAGAATCCCGGAACATGTTCCAGTCTGTGCTAGCAAAACAGTCCTGTAGCTTAGCATCTGCGTCATCTGACCACTTTTTTATTAACCGAGTCACTGGTGCTTCCTGCTTTAGTTTTTGCTTATAAGCAGGAATCAGGAGGATAGAGTTATGGTCATATTTGCCAAATGGAGGGCGGGGGAGAGCTTTGTATGCGTTTCTGTTTGTGGAGTAAAAGTGGTCTAGAGTTGTTTTTCCTCTGGTTGCACATTTAACATGCTGGTAGAAATTAGGTAGAACGGATTTAAGTTTCCCTGCATTAAAGTCCCTGGCCACTAGGAGCGCTGCCTCTGGATGAGCATTTTCCTGTTTAGTTATGGCCTTATACAGCTCATTGAGTGCAATCTTAATGCCATCATTGGTTTGTGGTGGTAAATAGACAGCTATGAATAATATAGATGAATACTCTCTTGGTAAATAGTGTGGTCTACAGCTTATCATAAGATACTCTACCGCAGGCGAGCAAAACCTCAAGACTTCCTTAGTATTTGATTTTGTGCACCAGCTGTTGTTTACAAATATACACAGACCGCCACCCCTTGCTTACCGGAGTCAGCCGTTCTATCCTGCCGATGTAGCGTATAGCTCGCTAGCTGTCGTCGTTCAGCCACGACTCGGTGAAACATAAGATATTACAGTTTGTAATGTCCCGTTGGTAGGATAAGTGTAATCTTAGGTAATCTAATTTATTTTCCAATGATTGAAGATTGGTTAATAGGATTGATGGAAGAGGCAGTTTACTCGCTCGCCGTCGGATCCTTATGAGGCACCCCGACCTACGTCCACGATATCTCCATCTCTTTCTCCTGCGAATGACGGGGATTTGGGCCTTGTCGGGTGTCTGTAGGATATCCTTCGCGTCCGACTCGTTGAAGAAAAAAATATTTGTCCAATACGAGGTGAGGAATCGCTGTCCTGATATCCAGAAGCTCTTTTTGGTTATAAGAGACGATGGCAGAAACATTATGTACAGAATAAATTACAAATAACATGAAAAAACACACATAATAGTACAATTGGTTAGAGGGCTGTAAAACGGCAGCCATCTTCTCCGGCGCCATCTCCACTTATCAAGAGAGGAGAGGATCCCCACCACAATCAATCATGGTGAAGTCACAAAACACAGCGGCACACTCAGGGCACAGCAGATAGGCTGGGGGAGAAGAGAGGGAGAAAGAGAGGGGGAGGAGAGGAGCTCTGAGCTCTGCTGGGGGGGAAGACAATGGGTTCACTGCACAGTCAAAGAGTGGGCACATTCACTGCTGGGGCGGGGAGCGGAGGGAGGGAGGTGGGGACGAAATCAACAAGGCAACGTGATTGGTGAAGCCCCCAAGAGGACCAGCCCCTCGCCAGCAGAGCACTCTGCCTGTGATCTAAATGGCACCCTATTCCCTATAAAGTTCACTACTTTTGACCAAAACCATATGGGCCCTGGTCAAAAGTAGTGCACTATATAGGGGATAGGGTGCCATTTGGGACGTAGCGTTTGAATCGCTGTCTGAATGCAGATGCGACTGAACAGGCCTACCATTGATATTCTCCCCCTGTCTTCTCCTCCTGTTCCAGCACTGGTTCTTTTTTCCTGATTAGTGCTTTATTTATTGATAGCCCAGTTAATGTCCCTCCTAATTTCAGAATGCTTTTGTCTTCATTACCCAAGGAGCTTCATTTGCCCCCATCCTTACGCCCCCTACCTCTGTCTGTCTTTCACCTGGGCCGTCCTTGTTCAGACTGCAGTCAGTGCATTGACACTTTGTACTTTGACATTGTACTCTTTAAAAGAGTCCTTGTAAACGGCGCAAGTTTTTCTGAGCAGTTGATATTTCGCACATTTACAGGCAATTAAATGTCTATCTGATCAACTGAAAAGAGTCCCATTCAGTAGTCTCAATGCCTTATATTTTAAAGTTGAACTGACAGCATTTTAGCAACATTACATTTTTTAAAAATATTTTCATATACACCCCCAGGAAGAATATGACACCTAAAAACATCTGTCTCATCCAGGACCAGAGTCTATGCAGACCGGTGCACCATAGCCAATCAGAGCTATAGTAGGCCTTTATCTGCCACACTGGCCTGCCATCGTTCACTTTGAACGGAACTGTGTGTTTACAGGCAGTTGCTACAGCGCAACTTTAGATCATTAGAACGCATTCGCCAAAAGCCACATAATACACCTGAATGGATTTCTGCAAATATGTCAATACCAGTTGGGAGTCCTTTTACATTTGGGAACTTTACAGTCTTATTGATCAAACAACCATAAAAAGGGAGGCTATCTCTCCGTCAGTTATGGACATCAACAACAAAAAGATCAATAACTAAAGATTAGCTAAAATCTAACGCAGGAAAATCTGATAAACCCTATCAAACTTTTTCAGTTAGTTGGCCTTCAAAATTGCACTGATAAACAATGGGGAATTGTAGCCTACTCGTCCTTCTGCAACTTGCCTGCCAACAATGCATGCTTGTCCCAACCAAGCACCCAAAGCTAACTGGCTAAAGTTGGCTAGCTTGCTAGCTAGCTACTTCCAGACACAAACGAGAGAACACCTTACTCTGACCATTTTACTCGCCCTAGCAGAGCTGGTTAGGCTGTTTACATGTTATCTAGAGCATTCCTGACTAACTATGAATTTCTTTGCCTACGTTTACTGACACCGGTTGGTCATATTCAGTGGGTGTTGTGTGGTCGTAAATTAATCAGCAATTAATCAGCAATATGCTAACTGGATAACAGTTATTCAAGTTCTTGCTAGCTAACCAAATTACACCTGCATCTCTAGCTGTGTACAGTATAACCACAGAAATATTAATAGTCGGAAAAGTCAGTCAGTCACCCACTACTCCAATGACATGACATGACATCCTCCGAACAGCTATCTAGCTAGCTATCTAGCTAAGGTTAGGCTCTGTGTTTTTAGCTTGCTACATAAATAGATACACTATCCTATTAGCCACGTTATGACTGAATTTTGATCATTGCCCTTGCTAGTTTGATTGTATTGACATTCCCAGCCTTAGTTACATTCATCCATTTTTGTCAAAAATATTGAGCCATTGAAACTGAAACACTGCATCCCGAATGGAGGCAGCAAACAATGTACAAGGCCAGCTGTGATTTACAACCTGATAGCGTTCTTTTTTGGAGTGCCAAGAAATGTATTGGTGAATTATATTAATCATGCATTGAACTGCATCCATATATTCTGCCAACAATGCCTTAGTGTACGTCATGGAATGTTGAGGCAAATATAACCTATTTTTAAAACCTCTTATAAAGTTGGTTTTGTAGCATAAACTGGGAATTTGATATGTTTGACTAATATTATGATTGTCTGTTTGTTTCATATCTGCAAAGTAGTTAAAATGCTGTCAGTTCCACTTTAATTATATTCAATTACCTGTCCATCAGTATTGTTATGATATGGGGGGAAGGTTAGTGTTAGGACATTGACAAACACACTATCCAGGTCATATTCCTACATTCCCCCAGGGGGCAGCAGCAAGCTTGTCCAGGTGTTGAGCCTGGTTGATAAGTACATCAGGTGATGGTCAGTCAGTGTCCCAGCTGGCAAGCCGTGAGGCTGCTGGGTTTGTTTGGTTCCATGAGGCCTTTTTTTTGTCTTTAGTTTGGGCAGGCTTTTGGTAGTTTTCCTTTTTGTACATATTTATGTTTTGTCACCATCTGAACAAATAATAATCTGCTTGGACTACCCAACCAAGAGTTCAAGAGAGACAGAGCTGTCCCTGGACCAAGTTAAGGTTGTTGTCTCCCTGGGTACATGTACATTCAACACCTAGGCGCATACGTTGATTTCTCACATAAATGAACAAATTAATTCAGGTTACAGACCATGTAACCAGGCCTAGGAACCCTAGACAACGTGAGTGCCACAATATCCGTAGGTCAGTTATGGGTCGGAACAGTATGACCTCTTGTGCCTCACCATATTACAACCCCCCCTTCACCTGGTAGACTGAATGACTACACTACATCATATACCCCCCCACACACACACTCCTTCCCAGTGTCCCCATTGTACCCAGCTGCTCCTCCAAGCCCAGCTGCACCCAGACTGTCTCATGGATCACAATAAATCTTCTCATTCAGTCCAGAACCATCGCTGTCTGTCTGTCTGTCTGTCTGTCTGTCTGTCTGTCTGGCGGCTCTGGCCTCTCTGTCAATCTGGCCTGCCTGCCTGTCTGTCTGGCCTGTCTGTCTGTCTGTTTGTCTGGCCTGCCTGTCTGTCTGGCCTGTCTGTCTTTTTGTCTGGCCTGTCTGTCAATCTGGCCTGTCTGTCTGTCTGGCCTGTCTGTCAATCAGGGCTGGGTTTCCCAAAAGCATCGTAGCACTAAGATAATCTTTCATCCATTTAGTTTCAATGGAATTAAGATGACCTTAGTAACACGATGCTTTTGGGAATCCCAGCCCTGGCCTGTCTGTCTCTCCAGGGTTAAGAATGATACGATTCCAATGATCCCAAACCCTCCATGACAATAGCTTCCATCGGAAGATGACCTTTGTGAGTACTTCTGTCTTTGATTGCTGTAACACTGTAACATTGTTCATAGACCATACTAATACACTCGGTAGCTGTCTCAGCTATGATCCACTAACTCGTTGCTTCCACCAATGCATTCTAAAGTGTATTTGACAGATCCGTCTATTGATTGAGTAGGTTTTGATTAAATATAAGAGCAAGACAAATCTATTTGAGATGCCCCTAAATGTTGATCATGCTCTATCGGCTTTCCAAATGGGTCAGAGGGGAACGGGCTACATCATACGGGACAGGAGAGGAGAGGAGGCCCTGGCAGTGTGGCACCAACGAGTTAACTAATTATAACATTAGTGTGTGCTGCCTGTCTCTCTCTCAGGTGATCAGTCAAGGTTATCCAGTCATCCCCTCTTCACTCCTCCTCCCCTCATTACCTTCCCCTGCTATCTCCCCTAAACACCTGCAGCACAGTCATCAGTAGTATTATACAGTAGCTGCACACACACACACAAACACACACACACACACACACACACAGACACACACACACACACAAACACACACACCAACACACACACACCAACACACAGACACAGACACACACACACAGACAGACACATACACACACACAGACACACATAAACACAGACACACAGACACAGACACACACACACACACACACACACACAGACACAGACACACAGACACACACACACACAGATACACACACACAGACACACACATACCCAAACACACACACACAGACACACACACACAGACACAGACATACACAAAAACACAGACGCACAGTATCACCAGGGCCCATACACTCTACTATTGTCCTGACTGAGCTGGGCCCTGCCCATCACATTAATCTAATAGCAGCACTGTTTATATTTCTGTACAGAGGATAGAAAGGGGAGAGAAAAGCCTCCTGTTACTCTGGAGTTTATTGACTAAACATTAAGTGGACATTATCAGCCGATGGCCTGGTTATTTATGAGGCGGTGATAAAGGCTTGGAGACTGAGTTATGTGAGAACCAGGCTCCGGATGAAAGGTGCTCATACACAACACTGATACCCTCTGCTCTGCACTCTGTGTCTGGGTAGAGAGAGAGCAGGGATGGGCATCAATTACAATTACAAAATACAACTACAAAATAACCTAAAGACCAATATATCAAAATTAAATATAAAATACTTTTGCAAAGTATTGTAGTTAATTAAAATACAAAAATAAATTTGCAAGTAGCTGGCCGAACAGCAACAACATTCTCAGTAACGCTTACAGAAACTTCTTACTTGCTATGACTGTGATATGTTGTTGTTTATCTACCTTAGTTGAATGCATTGTCACTCTGGATAAGAGTGTCTGCTAAATGACCAAAACGTAAATGTACACTGTGTGTACAAAACATTAGGAACACCTTCCTAACATTGAGTTGCACAACATTTTGCCCTCAGAACAGCCTCAATTCGTCGGGGCATGGACTATACAAGGTGTTGAAAGCATTCCACAGGGATGCTGGCCCATATTGACTCCAATGCTTCCCACAGTTGTGTCAAGTTGGCTGGATATCCTTTGGGTGGTGGACCATTTTTGATACACATGGGAAACTGTTGAGCATGAGAAACCCTGCAGCGTTGCAGTTCTTGACACACTCAAACCGGTGCGCCTGGCACCTACTACCATACCCCGTTCAAAGGCACTTAAATATTTTGTCTTGCCCATTCACCCTCTGAATGGCACACATACACAATCCATGTCTCAATTGTCTCAAGGCTTAAAAATCCTTCTTTAACCTGTCTCCTCCCCTTCATCTGCACTGATTGAAGTGGATTTAACAGGTTACATCAATAAGGGATCATAGCTTTCACCTGGATTCACCTGGTCAGTCTGTGTCATGGAAAGAGCAGATGTTCCTAATGTTTTATACACGCAGTGTATACGTGATAATGAACAACTGCAAAGCACACTGGGTATTGTCATTGGCCTTGTTTCAGTGCAGAGCTCATTAAAGTAATACTCAGAATGCTTTGCAATTGTTCATTGTTACATATACAGTGGGGGAAAAAAGTATTTAGTCAGCCACCAATTGTGCAAGTTCTCCCACTTAAAAAGATGAGAGAGGCCTGTAATTTTCATCATAGGTACACGTCAACTATGACAGACAAAATGAGAAAAAAAAATCCTGAAAATCACATTGTAGGATTTTTCATGAATTTATTTGCAAATTATGGTGGAAAATAAGTATTTGGTCAATAACAAAAGTTTCTCAATACTTTGTTATATACCCTTTGTTGGCAATGACACAGGTCAAATGTTTTCTGTAAGTCTTCACAAGGTTTTCACACACTGTTGCTGGTATTTTGGCCCATTCCTCCATGCAGATCTCCTCTAGAGCAGTGATGTTTTGGGGCTGTCGCTGGGCAACACGGACTTTCAAGTCCCTCCAAAGATTTTCTATGGGGTTGAGATCTGGAGACTGGCTAGGCCACTCCAGGACCTTGAAATGCTTCTTACGAAGCCACTCCTTCGTTGCCCGGGCGGTGTGTTGGGATCATTGTCATGCTGAAAGACCCAGCCACGTTTCATCTTCAATGCCCTTGCTGATGGAAGGAGGTTTTCACTCAAAATCTCACGATACATGGCCCCATTCATTCTTTCCTTTACACGGAACAGTCGTCCTGGTCCCTTTGCAGAAAAACAGCCCCAAAACATGATGTTTCCACCCCCATGCTTCACAGTAGGTATGGTGTTATTTGGATGCAACTCAGCATTCTTTGTCCTCCAAACATGACGAGTTGACTTTTTATCAAAAAGTTCTATTTTGGTTTCATCTGACCATGTGACATTCTCCCAATCCTCTTCTGGATCATCCAAATGCACTCTAGCAAACTTCAGACGGGCCTGGACATGTACTGGCTTAAGCAGGGGGACACGTCTGGCACTGCAGGATTTGAGTCCCTGGCGGCGTAGTGTGTTACTGATGGTGGGCCTTGTTACTTTGGTCCCAGCTCTCTGCAGGTCATTCACTAGGTCCCCCCCGTGTGGTTCTGTGATTTTTGCTCACCGTTCTTATGATCATTTTGACCCCACGGGGTGAGATCTTGGGTAGAGCCCCAGATCGAGGGAGATTATCAGTGGTCTTGTATGTCTTCCATTTCCTAATAATTGCTCCCACAGTTGATTTCTTCAAACCAAGCTGCTTACCTATTGCAGATTCAGTCTTCCCCAGCCTGGTGCAGGTCTACAATTTTGTTTCTGGTGTCCTTTGACAGCTCTTTGGTCTTGGCCATAGTGGAGTTTGGAGTGTGACTGTTTGAGGTTGTGGACAGGTGTCTTTTATACTGATAACAAGTTCAAACAGGTGCCATTAATACAGGTAACGAGTGGAGGACAGAGGAGCCTCTTAAAGAAGAAGTTACAGGTCTGTGAGAGCCAGAAATCTTGCTTGTTTGTAGGTGACCAAATACTTATTTTCCACCATAATTTGCAAATAAATTCATTAAAAAATCCTACAATGTGATTTTCGGGATTTTGTTTTCTCAATTTGTCTGACATAGTTGACGTGTACCTATGATGAAAATTACAGGCCTCTCTCATCTTTTTAAGTGGGAGAACTTGCACAATTGGTGGCTGACTAAATACTTTTTTCCCCCACTGTACATTTATATTTAGTTAATTTAGCAGACGCTCTTATTACACCATAGTGCCATCAGACATTTGATACCAATGCAGGGTGAAAGGGGGGCACAAAATTGTGAACCTCTATATAGAAATGGTATAGAAAAGTATTTTGTAATTAGAAAAAGCAAATTAAAGCTTTCGTAAGCATCTTCTTACAAAATACATTGGAGTGTAGTTCAGCCCAATGTAATACAAAACACAAAATACTCAGAAGTAATTTAAATACTTATTTCAAATACATGTAACAGAAATACTACCCATCTCTGAGAGAGAGGCAAGCCAGCTGGGGCTGGGCTGGGAGTCCGGGCAAAACGTAGCTGAAATGCTACTTCATGGAGGATTTCTGGATGGGAAATGTATGCTCCTTCCATAGGTCAAACGAGGAGCTGCTTATCTGCGTTTCATTGTCACTGTTATGACGCCGGTCCCCGTGGCACGACTGTATGTATGCAGCACATAGTGAAATGTTCATATTTGCCTCAGGCTATACAGCGTATAGGATGAGGCAATCTATACCGTACTTACTGATTCTGTTGACCTCTTGACCTTAATGTAATCCACCACAGACACACATCTTCATACTGAACACCCACCTTCACCCAAACATACTTTAACTGTAAACACCACACACCTTCACCCACACATACAGTACTTTAACTATGCACATACACATACACACCTTCAACCACATATACTTTAACTGTAAACATACACAACTTCACCCACACACAATTTAACTGTACACATACCTACCTTCACCTACACATACTTTAACTGTAAACATACCTATCTTCACCCACACATACTTTAACCATACACATACACACCTTCACCCACACATACTTTAATGTTACACATACCCAACTTCACCCACACATACGTTAACTGTACACATACACACCTTCACCCACACTTACTTTAACTGTACACATACATGCCTTCACCAACACATACTTTAACTGTACACATACACACCTTCACCAACACATACTTTAACTGTACACACACACACTTTCACCCACACATACTTTAACTGTGCACATACAAACTTTCACCCACACAAACTTTAACTGTGCACATACACACCTTCACCCACACAAACTTTAACTGTACACATACACAACTTCATCCACACATACTTTAACTGTACACATACACAAATACATTAACTGTGTGCATACACAACTTCACACACACACTTTAACTGTACACAAAAATACCTTCATCCACACATACTTTAACTGTACACATAGACACCTTCACCCAAATCAAGAACACATAAACATCTTCACCCAATTCCAGAACACATACATAGCTTCACCCAAATCCAGAACACATACACACCTTCACCCAAATCCAGAACACATACACACCTTCACCCAAATCCATAACACATACGCAGCTTCACCCAAATCCAGAACACATACACACCTTCAACCAAATCCAGAACACATACACACCATCACCCAAATCCAGAACACATACACACTTTTACCCAAATCCAGAACACATAAAAAGCTTCACCCAAATCCAGATCACATACACATCTTCACCCAAATCCAGAACATTTCATTTCATTTTCATTTTAGTCATTTAGCAGACGCTCTTATCCAGAGCGACTTACAGGAGCAATTAGGGTTAAGTGCCTTGCTCAAGGGCACATTTACGTCATTTAGCAGACGCTTTTATCCAGAGCGACTACAAATTGGTGCATTCACCCTATAGCCAGTGAGATAACCACTTTACAATTATACTTTTTTTTTTTGGGGGGGAGGATTACTTTATCCTATCCCAGGTGTTCCTTAAAGAGGTGGGGTTTCAAATGTCTCCGGAAGGTGGTGAGTGACTCCGCTGTCCTGGCGTCGTGAGGGAGCTTGTTCCACCATTGGGGTGCCAGAGCAGTGAACAGCTTTGACTGGGCTGAGCGGGAACTATGCTTCCGCAGAGGAAGGGGAGCCAGCAGGCCAGAGGTGGATGAACGCAATGCCCTCGCCTGGGTGTAGGGACTGATCAGAGCCTGAAGGTACGGAGGTGCCATTCCCCTCACTGCTCCATAGGCAAGCACCATGGTCTTGTAACGGATGCGAGCTTCAACTGGAAGCCAGTGGAGTGTGCGGAGGAGGGGGGTGAGGTGAGAGAACTTGGGAAGGTTGAACACCAGACGGGGCTGCGGCATTCTGGATGAGTTGTAGGGGTTTAATGGCACAGGCAGGGAGCCCAGCCAACAGCGAGTTGCAGTAATCCAGACGGGAGATGACAAGTGCCTGGATTAGGACCTGTGCCGCTTCCTGTGTAAGGCAGGGTCGCATCTCCGAATGTTGTAGAGCATGAACCTGCAGGATCGGGTCACCGCCTTGATGTTGGCGGAGAACGACAGGGTGTTGTCCAGGGTCACGCCAAGGCTCTTCACACTCTGGGAGGAGGACACAACGGAGTTGTCAACCGTGATGGCGAGATCATGGAACGGGCAGTCCTTCCCCGGGAGGAAGAGCAGCTCCGTCTTGCCAGGGTTCAGCTTGAGGTGGTGATCCGTCATCCATACTGATATGTCGGCCAGACATGCAGAGATGCGATTCGCCACCTGGTTATCAGAAGGGGGAAAGGAGAAGATTAGTTGTGTATCTGTCAGCTTCCTGCCTCCTGTTTGTCTCCGGGCCTCTAGAGGTCATCTGTGTTCCCCTCTGCCTTAGTTCTTCCTCGTGTGTGTCAGCTTCCTGCCTCCTGTTTGTCTCCGGGCCTCTAGAGGTCATCTGTGTTCCCCTCTGCCTTAGTTCTTCCTCATGTGTCCTAATTAGCTTGATCCAGGTCACCTGTGCCTTGTTTCCCCTTGTGTATTTTAGCTGTGTGTTTTCCCCTTGTTTCTCACTTGGTTATTGCGTCCTGACTATGTGTCTCCTGCTTTGTCCCACCGTGTCTGTCCTAGTAAGTTGTTCAAAGTTATCTTTAGTTTGTTTTTCTCCCCTCGTGGAGTTGTTTTGTTTTGCCTCCTGTTTTGGAACATTAAATCTACTTGCCTGGAGTATTGCCTTGGGTGTTTCATTTGGGTCCTACAACACCTCCTCTGTGGCTAAGGGGTAGTACCCCCAGCTCTCCACATCTGAGACCGGAGTTTCTAGCCCGGTTTGTGACAGTATCGTCAGCGTAGCAATGATAGGAGAGGCCATGTGAGGATATGACAGAGCCAAGTGACTTGGTGTATAGGGAGAAAAGGAGAGGGCCTAGAACTGAGCCCTGGGGGACACCAGTGGTGAGAGCACATGGTGCGGAGACAGCTTCTCGCCACGCCACTTGGTAGGAGCGACCGGTCAGGTAGGACGCAATCCAGGAGTGAGCCGCGCCGGAGATGCCCAGCTCGGAGAGGGTGGAGAGGAGGATCTGATGGTTCACTGTATCAAAGGCAGCAGACAGGTCTAGAAGGACAAGAGCAGAGGAGAGAGAGTTAGCTTTAGCAGTGCGGAGAGCCTCCGTGACACAGAGAAGAGCAGTCTCAGTTGAATGACCAGTCCTGAAACCTGACTGGTTTGGATCAAGAAGGTCATTCTGAGAGAGATAGCAAGAGAGTTGGCTAAAGACGGCACGCTCAATAGTTTTGGAAAGAAAAGAAAGAAGGGATACTGGTCTGTAGTTGTTGACATCAGTGGGATCGAGTGTTGGTTTTTTGAGAAGGGGTGCAACTCTCGCTCTCTTGAAGACGGAAGGGACATGGCCAGCGGTCAAGGATGAGTTGATCAGCGAGGTGAGGTAGGGGAGAAGGTCACCGGAGATGGTCTGGAGAAGAGAGGAGGGGATGGGGTCAAGCGGGCAGGTTGTTGGGCGGCCTGCAGTCACTAGTCGCAAGATTTTATCTGGAGAGAGAGGGGAGAAAGAAGTCAAAGCATAGGGTAGGGCAGTGTGAGCAGGACCAGCAGTGTCATTAGACTTAACAAACGAGGATCGGATGTCGTCAACCTTCTTTTCAAAGTGGTTGACAAAGTCATCCACAGAGAGGGAGGAGGGGGGGGAGGATTCAGCAGTGAGAGAGAATGTGGCAAAGAGCTTCCTAGGGTTAGAGGCAGATGCTTGGAATTTAGAGTGGTAGAAAGTGGCCTTAGCAGCAGAAACAGATGAAGAAAATGTAGAGAGGAGGGAGTGAAAAGATGCCAGGTCGGCAGGGAGTTTAGTTTTCTTCCATTTCCGCTCAGCTGCCCGGAGCTCTGTTCTGTGAGCTCGCAATGAGTCATCAAGCCACAGAGCTGGAGGGGAGGACCGAGCCGGCCGGGAGGATAGGGGACACAGGGAGTCAAAGGATGCAGAAAGGGAGGAGAGGAGGGTTGAGGAGGCAGAATCAGGAGATTGGAGGGAGAAGGATTGAGCAGAGGGAAGAGATGATAGGATGGAAGAGGAGAGAGTAGTGGGAGAGAGAGAGCGAAGGTTGCGGCGGCGCTGCTACCATCTGTGTAGGGGCAGAGTGAGTAGTGTTGGAGGAGAGCGAGAGAGAAAAGGATACAAAGTAGTGGTCGGAGACATGGAGGGGAGTTGCAGTGAGATTAGTAGAAGAGCAACATCTAGTAAAGATGAAGTCAAGCGTATTGCCTGCCTTGTGAGTGGGGGGGGGATGGTGAGAGGGTGAGGTCAAAAGAGGAGAGGAGTGGAAAGAAGGAGGCAGAGAGAAATGAGTCAAATGTAGACGTGGGGAGGTTGAAATCCCCCAAGACTGTGAAGGGTGAGCCATCCTCAGGAAAGGAACTTATCAAGGCGTCAAGCTCATTGATGAACTCTCCAAGGGAACCTGGAGGGCGATAGATGACAAGGATATTAAGCTTAAATGGGCTAGTGACTGTGACAGCGTGGAATTCAAATGAGGAGATAGACAGATGGGTTAGGGGAAAAATTGAGAATGACCACTTGGGAGAGATGAGGATTCCTGTGCCACCACCCTCTGACCAGATGCTCTCGGGTATGCGAGAACACATGGTCAGACGAGGAGAGAGCAGTAGGAGTAGCAGTGTTTTCAGTGGTAATCCATGTTTCCGTCAGTGCCAGGAAGTCGAGGGACTGGAGGGTAGCATAGGCTGGGATGAAGTCAGCCTTGTTGGCGGCAGAACGGCAGTTCCAGAGGCTGCCTGAGACCTGGAACTCCAGGTGTGTGGTGCGTGCAGGGACCACCAGGTTAGAGAGGCAGCAGCCACGCGGTGTGAGGCGTTTGTGTAGCCTGTGCGGAGAGGAGAGAACAGGGATAGGCAGAGGCATAGTTGACAGGCTGCAGCAGATGGCTACAATAATGCAGAGGAGATCGGGATGAAATGAACTAAACATCAGGGAAAGGAGAGAGCAGGCCCCCTCACCAAAAAAAAATATATATATATAACTCT
Organism: Coregonus clupeaformis; assembly: GCF_020615455.1. Lineage (NCBI taxonomy): Eukaryota > Metazoa > Chordata > Actinopteri > Salmoniformes > Salmonidae > Coregonus > Coregonus clupeaformis. The sequence continues at coordinate 18,158,646 of NC_059215.1, read as the reverse complement.
CCCAACTTCCACCTCAGAAACTATAATTGTTTCACTGAACCACCCGAGTAAAACTCTCCCAACTTCCACTTTAGAAATTAGAATTGTTGTAAACTACAGCAGACTGTTATCAGTAGCTGTAATTAAGTACAGCAGCTACCAACCACCTAACGTTAATGCCTCGGATGAGGTTAGAAAAACAGCTGAATGGTAGCAGCTAGCTGGCTCAATCACAGGTACTCTTAAGCATGAAATAACATTGGAAACAATTAACCATAGTTGCAAAAAGTTACCAGTAGCTACCCGCTAGCTAGCTAGCTTTGTTGGTCCAAGTAGTGGGTAGGCTAGCCTCGTGCTTCGCCGGAGTCCGCCGAATACAGTCCTTACCTACAATAATTACCTACAATAACCTTCAATAACTACCTGAGTAAGCTACCTATAATACCAAACTACAATACCTACCTACAATCTAAATACATGGTTTAAGCTTAACTCAACACCATATAAGAAGCCAAGCTTACCTTTCATAACGCAGCAACGATTAAACGTTGGGTAGCTAGCACAAAGATATTGTATTTAGCTACCACAGCCTGCTGGTAGTGTTGGCTGGCTAGCAATGGCTACTGTGTTGACTTTGTTTGAAAAACGGCGTCGCTGCGAACGAATGTAGCTGGCTAAAAGGATATTGTTTTTAGTTGCAACCGCTGCTAATAGCAACTCGCCAGCTAATCCAGGAGGTGAGTTAGCTAGCTAGCTTCGGCTACATCCGGCACCGCCGAATACAAAAAGTAACCTACAATAACTACACAACAGCTACCCACAACAGCCCACGATGCCTACCTATACTACTTAATAATATACAGCCCACGATGCCTACCTATAGTACCTAACTACAATCTAAATACATAGTTTAAGCCTTACTCGACAAAGCCCAAGCTATGTATAAAGCCAAACTGGCAGACTGCAATCAGTAGCCGAAATTAAGTACAGCAGCTACCAACCACCTAACGTTAATGATAATGAGGTTAGAAAAACAGCTGAAGGTGGCAGCTAGCTGGCTCAATTACAGGTACTCTTAAGCGTGAAATAACATTGGAAACAGCTAACCACAGTTGCTAAAAGTTACCGGTAGCTACCCGCTAGCTAGCTAGCTTTGTTGGTCCAAGTAGTGGGTAGGCTAGCCTCGTGCTTCGCCGGAGTCCGCCGAATACAGTCCTTACCTACAATAATTACCTACAATAACCTTCAATAACTACCTGAGTAAACTACCTATAATACCTAACTACAATACCTACCTACAATCTAAATACATGGTTTAAGCTTTACTCAACACCATATAAGAAGCCAATCTTACCTCCTGCTAGAGAAAACACAACCTCTCTAGGACAGTAAAGATAGTGTACACACCTTCACCCAAATCCAGAACACATACACAATTTCACCCAAATCCAGAACACATACACACCTTCACCCAAATCCAGAACACATACAAACCTTCTCCCAAATCCATAACACATAGCTTCACCCAAACACAGAACACATAACTTCACCCAAATCCAGAACACATAAACACCTTCACCCAAATCCAGAACACAAACACAGCTTCACCCAAATCCAGAACACATACCTTAACCCAAACACAGAACACATACCTTCACCCAAATCCAGAACACATACACAGCTTCACCCAAATCCAGAACACACACATCTTCACCCAAATCCAGAACACATACACAGCTTCACCCAATTCCAGAAAACATAAAAAACTTCACCCTAATTCAGAACATATACACATCTTCACTCAAATCCATAGCACATACACGCCTTCAACCAAATCCAGAACACCTACACAGCTTCACCCTAATCCAGAACAAATACAAAGCTTCACCCAAATCCAGAACACATACACACCTTCACCCAAATCCATAACTCATATGCATTTTCACACAAATCCAGAACACATACACAACTTCATCCAAATCCAGAACACATACACACCTTCACCCTATTCCAAAACACATACAAAGCTTCACCCAAATCCAGAATACATACACACCTTCACACAAATCCAGAATACAAACACATCTTCACCCAAATCCAGAACACATACCTTCACCCAAACACAGAACACATACCTTCACCCAAATCCAGAACACATACACAGGTTCACCCAAATCCAGAACAGACAGCTTCACCCAAATCCAGAACACATACACAGCTTCACCCAAATCCAGAACACATAAAAAACTTCACCCTAATTTAGAACCTATACACAGCTTCAACTTAATCCAGAACACATACACACCTTCACCTAAATCCAGAACACATATATACACCTTCACCCTAATTCAGAACATATACACAGCTTCACCCAAATCCAGAACACGTAGACATTTTCACAAAATCCAGAACACATGGACATCTTCACCCATATCCAGAACACACACACATCTTCAACCAAGTCCAGAACACATACACAGCTTCACCCAAATCCTTAACACATACACAGCTTCACCCAAATCCATAGAAAATTCAAAGATTCACCCAAATCCATAACACATACACATCTTCACCCAAATCCAGAAAAAATACACACCATCACCCAAATCCTGAACACATACAGACCTTCACCCAAATCCATAACTCATAAGCACCTTCACCCAAATCCATAACACATATGCACCTTCACCCAAATCCAGAACACATACACACCTTCACCCAAATCCAGAACACATACACACCTTCACCCAAATCCAAAACACATACACACCTTCTCCCAAATCCATAACACATATACACCTTCACCCAAATCCAGAATACATACACATCTTCACCCTAATCCAGAACACAAACACATCTTCACCAAAATCCAGAACACATACCTTCACCCAAACACAGAACACATACCTTCACCCAAATCCAGAACACATACACAGATTCACCCAAATCCAGAACAAAGACAGCTTCAGCAAATCCAGAAAACATACACAGCTTCACCCAAATCCAGAACACATAAAAAACGTCACCCTAATTCAGAACCTATACACAGCTTCAACTTAATCCAGAACATATACACATCTTCACCTAAATCCAGAACACATACACACCTTCACCGTATTTCAGAACATATACACAGCTTCGCCCAAATCCAGAACACGTAGACACCTTCACCAAATCCAGAACACATGGACAGCTTCACCCATATCCAGAACACACACACATCTTCAACCAAGTCCAGAACACATACAGTCACATCTTCTCCCAAATCCAGAACACATACACACCTTCAATCAAATCCATAACTAATATGCACCTTCATCCAAATCCAGAACACATACACAGCTTCACCCAAATCCAGAACACAGACACACCTTCACCCAAATCCAGAACACACAAACAACTTCACCCAAATCCATAGCACATTCAAAGATTCACCCAAATCCATAACACATACACATCTTCACCCAAATCCTGAACACATACACAGCTTCACCCAAATCCATAGCACATTCAAAGATTCACCCAAATCCATAATACATACACATCTTCACCCAAATCCAGAAAAAATACACACCATCACCCAAATCCTGAACACATACACACGTTCACCCAAATCCATAACTCATACGCATCTTCACCCAAATCCATAACACATATGCACCTTCACCCAAATCCAAAACACATACACACCTTCTCCCAAATCCATAACACATATACACCTTCACCCAAATCCAGAATATATACACATCTTCACCCTAATCCAGAACACAAACACATCTTCACCAAAATCCAGAACACATACCTTCACCCAAACACAGAACACATACCTTCACCCAAATCCAGAACACATACACAGATTCACCCAAATCCAGAACAAAGACAGCTTCAGCAAATCCAGAAAACATACACAGCTTCACCCAAATCCAGAACACATAAAAAACTTCACCCTAATTCAGAACCTATACACAGCTTCAACTTAATCCAGAACATATACACATCTTCACCTAAATCCAGAACACATACACACCTTCACCCTAATTCAGAACATATACACAGCTTCGCCCAAATCCAGAACACGTAGACACCTTCACCAAATCCAGAACACATGGACAGCTTCACCCATATCCAGAACACACACACATCTTCAACCAAGTCCAGAACACATACACATCTTCTCCCAAATCCAGAACACATACACACCTTCAATCAAATCCATAACTAATATGCACCTTCATCCAAATCCAGAACACATACACAGCTTCACCCAAATCCAGAACACAGACACACCTTCATCCAAATCCAGAACACACAAACAACTTCACCCAAATCCATAGCACATTCAAAGATTCACCCAAATCCATAACACATACACATCTTCACCCAAATCCTGAACACATACACAGCTTCACCCAAATCCATAGCACATTCAAAGATTCACCCAAATCCATAATACATACACATCTTCACCCAAATCCAGAAAAAAGACACACCATCACCCAAATCCTGAACACATACACACCTTCACCCAAATCCATAACTCATACGCATCTTCACCCAAATCCATAACAAATATGCAGCTTCACCCAAATCCAGAACACATTCACACCTTCACCCAAATCCAGAACACATACAGACCTTCACCCAAATCCAGAACACATACACACCTTCTCCCAAATCCATAACACCTAAACACCTTCACCCAAATCCAGAATACACACACCTTCACCCAAATCCATAAAACAAACACAGCTTCACCCAAATCCAGAACACATCACATAACCCAAATACAGAACACATACCTTCACCCAAATCCAGAACACATACACAGCTTCCCCCAAATCCAGAACACATACACATCTTCACCCAAATCCAGAAAAAAGACACACCATTACCCAAATCCCGAACACATACACACCTTCACCCAAATCCATAACTCATACGCACCTTCACCCAAATCCATAACACATATGCAGCTTCACCCAAATCCAGAACACATTCACACCTTCACCCTAATTCAGAACACATACACACCTTCACCCAAATCCAGAACACATACACAGCTTCACCCAAATCCATAGCACATTCAAAGATTCACCCAAATCCATAACACATACACATCTTCACCCAAATCCAGAAAAAAGACACATCTTCACCCAAATCCCGAAAACATACACACCTTCACCCAAATCCATAACTCATACGCATTTTCACCCAAATCCATAACACATACACACCTTCTCCCAAATCCATAACACCTAAACACCTTCACCCAAATCCAGAATACACACACCTTCACCCAAATCCATAAAACAAACACAGCTTCACCCAAATCCAGAACACATCACATAACCCAAATACAGAACACATACCTTCACCCAAATCCAGAACACATACACAGCTTCCCCCAAATCCAGAACACATACACATCTTCACCCAAATCCAGAAAAAAGACACACCATTACCCAAATCCCGAACACATACACACCTTCACCCAAATCCAGAACTCATACGCACCTTCACCCAAATCCATAACACATATGCAGCTTCACCCAAATCCAGAACACATTCACACCTTCACCTAATTCAGAACACATACTTCACCCAAATCAAACATACAAATCCAGAACACAACGCACTCACCCAAATCCATAACACATATGCAGCTTCACCCAAATCCAGAACACATACACACTTTCACCCAATTCAGAACACATACACACCTTCACCCAAATCCAGAACACATACACAGCTTCACCCAAATCCATAGCACATTCAAAGATTCACCCAAATCCATAACACATACACATCTTCACCCAAATCCAGAAAAAAGACACATCTTCACCCAAATCCCGAAAACATACACACCTTCACCCAAATCCATAACTCATACGCATTTTCACCCAAATCCATAACACATACACACCTTCTCCCAAATCCATAACACATATACACCTTCACCCAAATCCAGAATACATACACACCTTCACCCAAATCCAGAGCACAAACACATCTTCACCAAAATCCAGAACACATACCTTCACCCAAACACAGAACACATACCTTCACCCAAATCCAGAACACATACACAGATTCACCCAGATCCAGAACACAGACAGCTTCACCCAAATCCAGAACACATACACAGCTTCACCCAAATCCAGAACACATAAAAAACTTCACCCTAAATCAGAACCTATACACATCTTCAACTTAATCCAGAACATATGCACATCTTCACCTAAATCCAGAACACATACACACCTTCACCCTAATTCAGAACATATACACAGCTTCACCCAAATCCAGAACACGTAGACATCTTCAACAAATCCAAAACACATGGACAGTTTCACCCATATCCAGAACACACACACATCTTCAACCAAGTCCAGAACACATACACAGCTTCTCCCAAATCCAGAACACATACACACATTCAATCAAATCCATAACACACCTTCATCCAAATCCAGAACAAATACACAGCTTCACCCAAATCCAGAACACAGACACACCTTCACCCAAACCCAGAACACATAAACAACTTCACCCAAATCCAGAACACATAGACAGTTTCACCCATTTCCAGAACACATACAGATCTTCACCCAAATCCTTAACACATACACAGCTTCACCCAAATCCATAGCACATTCAAAGATTCACCCAAATCCATAACACATACACATCTTCACCCAAATCCAGAAAAAAGACACACCATCACCCAAATCCCGAACACATACACATCTTCACCCAAATCCATAACTCATACGTAACTTCACCCAAATCAATAACACATATGCAGCTTCACCCAAATCCAGAACACATTCACACCTTCACCCAAATCCAGAACACATACACACCTTCACACAAATCCAGAACACATACACACCTTCTCCCAAATCCATAACACATAAACACTTTCACCCAAATCCAGAATACATACACACCTTCACCCAAATCCATAACACAAACACAGCTTCACCCAAATCCAGAACCCATCACATAACCCAAACACAGAACACATACATTCACCCAAATCCAGAACAGATACACAGCTTCCCCCAAATCCAGAACACATAAAAAACTTCACCCTAATTTAGAACATATACACACCTTCACCCAAATCCAGAACACATACATAGCTTCACCCATATCCAGAACACAGACACACCTTCACCCAAATCCAGAACACATACATAGCTTCACCCATATCCAGAACACATACACAGCTTCACCCAAGTCCAGAACACATACACAGCTTCACCAAAATCCAGAAAACATACACAACTTCACCCAAATCCATAACACTTACACAGCTTCACCCAAATCCAAAACACTTACACAGCTTCACCCAAATCCAGAACACATACACAGCTTCACCCAAATCCCGAACACATAAAAATCTTCACCCTAATTCAGAACAAAACGCCTCAAATCATAGCATACACCTCAAAAATCCAGAACACCTATACAGCTTCACCCAAATCCAGAACACATAAATAAAATCAAATAACAGCTTCACCCAAATCCAGAACACATATACACCTTCACCCACACCAGAACAAATAGACATCTTTACCCAAATCAAGAACACATACACAGCTTCACCCAAATAATGAACAAATAGACAGCTTCACCCAAGTCCAGAACACAATAACAGCTTCACCCAAATCCATAACACATTCAAATCTTCACTCAAATCCAGAACACATACATAATTTCACTGATATCCTGAACATATACACAACTTCACCCAAATCCAGAACACATACATAGCTTCACCCAAATCCAGAACACATACACAGCTTCACCCAAATTCAGAACACATACACCTCTTCACCCAAATCCAGAACACATATACACCTTCTCCCAAATCCATAACACATATACACATTCACCCAAATCCAGAATAAATACACATCTTCACCCAAATCCAGAACACATTCACACCTTCACCCAAATCCAGAACACAGACACACCTTCATCCAAATCCAGAACACACAAACAACTTCACCCAAATCCATAGCACATTCAAAGATTCACCCAAATCCATAACACATACACATCTTCACCCAAATCCTGAACACATACACAGCTTCACCCAAATCCATAGCACATTCAAAGATTCCCCCAAATCCATAATACATACATCTTCAAAAAGAACACCATCACCCAAATCCTGAACACATAACTTCACCCAAATCCATAATCCATACGCATCTTCACCCAAATCCATAACACATATGCACCTTCACCCAAATCCAAAACACATACACACCTTCTCCCAAATCCATAACACATATACACCTTCACCAAATCCAGAATACATACACATCTTCACCCTAATCCAGAACACAAACACATCTTCACCAAAATCCAGAACACATACCTTCACCCAAACACAGAACACATACCTTCACCCAAATCCAGAACACATACACAGATTCACCCAAATCCAGAACAAAGAAAGCTTCACCCAAATCCAGAACACATAAAAAACTTCACCCTAATTCAGAACCTATACACAGCTTCAACTTAATCCAGAACATATACACATCTTCACCTAAATCCAGAACACATACACACCTTCACCCTAATTCAGAACATATACACAGCTTCGCCCAAATCCAGAACACGTAGACACCTTCACCAAATCCAGAACACATGGACAGCTTCACCCATATCCAGAACACACACACATCTTCAACCAAGTCCAGAACACATACACATCTTCTCCCAAATCCAGAACACATACACACCTTCAATCAAATCCATAACTAATATGCACCTTCATCCAAATCCAGAACACATACACAGCTTCACCCAAATCCAGAACACAGACACACCTTCATCCAAATCCAGAACACACAAACAACTTCACCCAAATCCATAGCACATTCAAAGATTCACCCAAATCCATAACACATACACATCTTCACCCAAATCCTGAACACATACACAGCTTCACCCAAATCCATAGCACATTCAAAGATTCACCCAAATCCATAATACATACACATCTTCACCCAAATCCAGAAAAAAGACACACCATCACCCAAATCCTGAACACATACACACCTTCACCCAAATCCATAACTCATACGCATCTTCACCCAAATCCATAACACATATGCAGCTTCACCCAAATCCAGAACACATTCACACCTTCACCCAAATCCAGAACACATACAGCCTTCACCCAAATCCAGAACACATACACACCTTCTCCCAAATCCATAACACCTAAACACCTTCACCCAAATCCAGAATACACACACACCTTCACCCAAATCCATAAAACAAACACAGCTTCACCCAAATCCAGAACACATCACATAACCCAAATACAGAACACATACCTTCACCCAAATCCAGAACACATACACAGCTTCCCCCAAAACCAGAACACATACACATCTTCACCCAAATCCAGAAAAAAGACACACCATTACCCAAATCCCGAACACATACACACCTTCACCCAAATCCATAACTCATACGCACCTTCACCCAAATCCATAACACATATGCAGCTTCACCCAAATCCAGAACACATTCACACCTTCACCCTAATTCAGAACACATACACACCTTCACCCAAATCCAGAACACATACACAGCTTCACCCAAATCCATAGCACATTCAAAGATTCACCCAAATCCATAACACATACACATCTTCACCCAAATCCAGAAAAAAGACACATCTTCACCCAAATCCCGAAAACATACACACCTTCACCCAAATCCATAACTCATACGCATTTTCACCCAAATCCATAACACATACACACCTTCTCCCAAATCCATAACACATATACACCTTCACCCAAATCCAGAATACATACACACCTTCACCCAAATCCAGAGCACAAACACATCTTCACCAAAATCCAGAACACATACCTTCACCCAAACACAGAACACATACCTTCACCCAAATCCAGAACACATACACAGATTCACCCAGATCCAGAACACAGACAGCTTCACCCAAATCCAGAACACATACACAGCTTCACCCAAATCCAGAACACGTAGACATCTTCAACAAATCCAGAACACATGGACAGTTTCACCCATATCCAGAACACACACACATCTTCAACCAAGTCCAGAACACATACACAGCTTCTCCCAAATCCAGAACACATACACACATTCAATCAAATCCATAACACACCTTCATCCAAATCCAGAACAAATACACAGCTTCACCCAAATCCAGAACACATACACACCTTCACCCAAACCCAGAACACATAAACAACTTCACCCAAATCCAGAACACATAGACAGTTTCACCCATTTCCAGAACACATACAGATCTTCACCCAAATCCTTAACACATACACAGCTTCACCCAAATCCATAGCACATTCAAAGATTCACCCAAATTCATAACACATACACATCTTCACCCAAATCCAGAAAAAAGACACACCATCACCCAAATCCCGAACACATACACATCTTCACCCAAATCCATAACTCATACGTAACTTCACCCAAATCAATAACACATATGCAGCTTCACCCAAATCCAGAACACATTCACACCTTCACCCAAATCCAGAACACATACACACCTTCACACAAATCCAGAACACATACACACCTTCTCCCAAATCCATAACACATAAACACTTTCACCCAAATCCAGAATACATACACACCTTCACCCAAATCCATAACACAAACACAGCTTCACCCAAATCCAGAACCCATCACATAACCCAAACACAGAACACATACATTCACCCAAATCCAGAACAGATACACAGCTTCCCCCAAATCCAGAACACATAAAAAACTTCACCCTAATTTAGAACATATACACACCTTCACCCAAATCCATAACTAATATGCACCTTGATCCAAATCTAGAACACATACACATCTTCACCCAAATCCAGAACACAGACACATCTTCACCCAAATCCAGAACACATACATAGCTTCACCCATATCCAGAACACATACACAGCTTCACCCAAGTCCAGAACACATACACACCTACACCAAAATCGAGAAAACATACACAACTTCACCCAAATCCATAACACTTACACAGCTTCACCCAAATCCATAACACTTACACAGCTTCACCCAAATCCAGAACACATACACAGCTTCACCCAAATCCCGAACACATAAAAATCTTCACCCTAATTCAGAACATATACACAGCTTCACTCAAATCCATAGCACATACACGCCTTCAACCAAATCCAGAACACCTATACAGCTTCACCCAAATCCAGAACACATACACACCTTCACCAAAATCCAGAACACATACACAGCTTCACCCAAATCCAGAACACATATACATCTTCACCCACACCAGAACAAATAGACATCTTTACCCAAATCAAGAACACATACACAGCTTCACCCAAATAATGAACAAATAGACAGCTTCACCCAAGTCCAGAACACAATAACAGCTTCACCCAAATCCATAACACATTCAAATCTTCACTCAAATCCAGAACACATACATAATTTCACTGATATCCTGAACATATACACAACTTCACCCAAATCCAGAACACATACATAGCTTCACCCAAATCCAGAACACATACACAGCTTCACCCAAATTCAGAACACATACACCTCTTCACCCAAATCCAGAACACATATACACCTTCTCCCAAATCCATAACACATATACACATTCACCCAAATCCAGAATAAATACACATCTTCACCCAAATCCAGAACACATTCACACCTTCACCCAAATCCAGAACACAGACACCCCTTCATCCAAATTCAGAACACACAAACAACTTCACCCAAATCCATAGCACATTCAAAGATTCACCCAAATCCATAACACATACACATCTTCACCCAAATCCTGAACACATACACAGCTTCACCCAAATCCATAGCACATTCAAAGATTCCCCCAAATCCATAATACATACACATCTTCACCCAAATCCAGAAAAAAGACACACCATCACCCAAATCCTGAACAGATACACACCTTCACCCAAATCCATAACTCATACGCATCTTCACCCAAATCCATAACACATATGCACCTTCACCCAAATCCAAAACACATACACACCTTCTCCCAAATCCATAACACATATACACCTTCACCCAAATCCAGAATACATACACATCTTCACCCTAATCCAGAACACAAACACATCTTCACCAAAATCCAGAACACATACCTTCACCCAAACACAGAACACATACCTTCACCCAAATCCAGAACACATACACAGATTCACCCAAATCCAGAACAAAGACAGCTTCAGCAAATCCAGAAAACATACACAGCTTCACCCCAAATCCAGAATACATAAAAAACTTCACCCTAATTCAGAACCTATACACAGCTTCAACTTAATCCAGAACATATACACATCTTCACCTAAATCCAGAACACATACACACCTTCACCCTAATTCAGAACATATACACAGCTTCGCCCAAATCCAGAACACGTAGACACCTTCACCAAATCCAGAACACATGGACAGCTTCACCCATATCCAGAACACACACACATCTTCAACCAAGTCCAGAACACATACACATCTTCTCCCAAATCCAGAACACATACACACCTTCAATCAAATCCATAACTAATATGCACCTTCATCCAAATCCAGAACACATACACAGCTTCACCCAAATCCAGAACACAGACACACCTTCATCCAAATCCAGAACACACAAACAACTTCACCCAAATCCATAGCACATTCAAAGATTCACCCAAATCCATAACACATACACATCTTCACCCAAATCCTGAACACATACACAGCTTCACCCAAATCCATAGCACATTCAAAGATTCACCCAAATCCATAATACATACACATCTTCACCCAAATCCAGAAAAAAGACACACCATCACCCAAATCCTGAACACATACACACCTTCACCCAAATCCATAACTCATACGCATCTTCACCCAAATCCATAACACATATGCAGCTTCACCCAAATCCAGAACACATTCACACCTTCACCCAAATCCAGAACACATACAGACCTTCACCCAAATCCAGAACACATACACACCTTCTCCCAAATCCATAACACCTAAACACCTTCACCCAAATCCAGAATACACACACACCTTCACCCAAATCCATAAAACAAACACAGCTTCACCCAAATCCAGAACACATCACATAACCCAAATACAGAACAGATACCTTCACCCAAATCCAGAACACATACACAGCTTCCCCCAAATCCAGAACACATACACATCTTCACCCAAATCCAGAAAAAAGACACACCATTACCCAAATCCCGAACACATACACACCTTCACCCAAATCCATAACTCATACGCACCTTCACCCAAATCCATAACACATATGCAGCTTCACCCAAATCCAGAACACATTCACACCTTCACCCTAATTCAGAACACATACACACCTTCACCCAAATCCAGAACACATACACAGCTTCACCCAAATCCATAGCACATTCAAAGATTCACCCAAATCCATAACACATACACATCTTCACCCAAATCCAGAAAAAAGACACATCTTCACCCAAATCCCGAAAACATACACACCTTCACCCAAATCCATAACTCATACGCATTTTCACCCAAATCCATAACACATACACACCTTCTCCCAAATCCATAACACATACACAGCTTCACCCAAATCCAGAGCACAAACACATCTTCACCAAAATCCAGAACACATACCTTCACCCAAACACAGAACACATACCTTCACCCAAATCCAGAACACATACACAGATTCACCCAGATCCAGAACACAGACAGCTTCACCCAAATCCAGAACACATACACAGCTTCACCCAAATCCAGAACACATAAAAAACTTCACCCTAAATCAGAACCTATACACATCTTCAACTTAATCCAGAACATATGCACATCTTCACCTAAATCCAGAACACATACAAACCTTCACCCTAATTCAGAACATATACACAGCTTCACCCAAATCCAGAACACGTAGACATCTTCAACAAATCCAGAACACATGGACAGTTTCACCCATATCCAGAACACACACACATCTTCAACCAAGTCCAGAACACATACACAGCTTCTCCCAAATCCAGAACACATACACACATTCAATCAAATCCATAACACACCTTCATCCAAATCCAGAACAAATACACAGCTTCACCCGAATCCAGAACACAGACACACCTTCACCCAAACCCAGAACACATAAACAACTTCACCCAAATCCAGAACACATAGACAGTTTCTCCCATTTCCAGAACACATACAGATCTTCACCCAAATCCTTAACACATACACAGCTTCACCCAAATCCATAGCACATTCAAAGATTCACCCAAATCCATAACACATACACATCTTCACCCAAATCCAGAAAAAGACACACCATCACCCAAATCCCGAACACATACACATCTTCACCCAAATCCATAACTCATACGTAACTTCACCCAAATCAATAACACATATGCAGCTTCACCCAAATCCAGAACACATTCACACCTTCACCCAAATCCAGAACACATACACACCTTCACACAAATCCAGAACACATACACACCTTCTCCCAAATCCATAACACATAAACACTTTCACCCAAATCCAGAATACATACACACCTTCACCCAAATCCATAACACAAACACAGCTTCACCCAAATCCAGAACCCATCACATAACCCAAACACAGAACACATACATTCACCCAAATCCAGAACAGATAAACAGCTTCCCCCAAATCCAGAACACATAAAAAACTTCACCCTAATTTAGAACATATACACACCTTCACCCAAATCCATAACTAATATGCACCTTCATCCAAATCTAGAACACATACACATCTTCACCCAAATCCAGAACACAGACACACCTTCACCCAAATCCAGAACACATACATAGCTTCACCCATATCCAGAACACATACACAGCTTCACCCAAGTCCAGAACACATACACAGCTTCACCAAAATCCAGAAAACATACACAACTTCACCCAAATCCATAACACTTACACAGCTTCACCCAAATCCATAACACTTACACAGCTTCACCCAAATCCAGAACACATACACAGCTTCACCCAAATCCCGAACACATAAAATCTTCACCCTAATTCAGAACATATACACAGCTTCACTCAAATCCATAGCACATACACGCCTTCAACCTAATCCAGAACACCTATACAGCTTCACCCAAATCCAGAACACATACACACCTTCACCAAAATCCAGAACACATACACAGCTTCACCCAAATCCAGAACACATATACACCTTCACCCACACCAGAACAAATAGACATCTTTACCCAAATCAAGAACACATACACAGCTTCACCCAAATAATGAACAAATAGACAG
Organism: Coregonus clupeaformis; assembly: GCF_020615455.1. Lineage (NCBI taxonomy): Eukaryota > Metazoa > Chordata > Actinopteri > Salmoniformes > Salmonidae > Coregonus > Coregonus clupeaformis. Next base: position 18,143,288 of record NC_059215.1, on the reverse strand, counting down.
CTTCACCCAAATCCAGAACACATACACACCTTCACCCTAATCCAGAACACATACACAACTTCACCCAAATACATAACTAATATGCACCTTCATCCAAATCCAGAACACATACACACCTTCACCCAAATCCAGAACACATACACACCTTCACCCAAATCCATAACACATACACACCTTCATCCAAATCCATAACACATACACACCTTCACCCAAATCCATAACTCATATGCAGCTTCACCCAAATCCAGAAGACATACAGAACTTCACCCAAATCCAGAACACATATACATCTTCACCCAAATCCAGAACACATACACATTTTCACCCAAATCCAGAACACAGACACAGCTTCACCCAAATCCAGAACACATAGAAAACTTCACCCAAATCCACAACACATACATAGCTTCACCCAAATCCAGAACACATACACATTTTCACCCAAATCCATAACACATTCACATCTTCACCCAAATCCTGAACACATATACACCTTCACCCAAATCCATAACACATACACAGCTTCACCCAAATCCATAACACATACACACCTTCACCCAAATCCATAACTCATATGCAGCTTCACCCAAATCCAGAAGACATACAGAACTTCACCCAAATCCAGAAGACATATACATCTTCACCCAAATCCAGAACACATACACATTTTCACCCAAATCCAGAACACAGACACAGCTTCACCCAAATCCAGAACACATAGAAAACTTCACCCAAATCCACAACACATATAAGAGAATAAGAGCACTTCCTCCCAGCTGCCCACTGCACTGAGGCTAGGAAACACTATCACCACCGATAAATCTACAATAATCGAGAATTTCAACAAGCATTTTGCTACGGCTGGCCATGCTTTCCACCTGGCTACCACTACCCCGGCCACCAGCTCTGCACCCTCCACTGCAACTTGCCCATGCCCCCCCGCTTCTTCTTCACACAAATCCAGACAGCTGATGTTCTGAAAGAGCTGCAAAATCTGGACCCCTACAAATCATCTGGGCTAGACAATCTGGACCCTTTCTTTCTAAAACTAGCCGCCAAAATTGTCGCAACCCCTATTACTAGCCTGTTCAACCTCTCTTTCGTAACGTCTGAGATCCCCAGAGATTGGAAAGCTGCCGCGGTCATCCCCATCTTCAAAGGGGGTGACACTCTAGATCCAAACTGTTACAGACCCATATCCATCCTGCCCTGCCTTTCGAAAGTTTTTGAAAGCCAAGTTAACAAACAGATCACCGACCATTTCGAATCCCACCGTACCTTCTCCGCTATGCAATCCGGTTTCCGAGCTGGTCATGGGTGCACTTCAGCCACGCTCATGGTCCTAAACGATATTATAACCGCGATCGAAAATAGACAGTACTGTCCAGCCGTCTTCATCGACCTGGCCAAGGCTTTCGACTCTGTCAACCACCGCATTCTTATTGGCAGACTAAATAGCCTTGGTTTCTCAAATGACTGCCTCGCCTGGTTCACCAACTACTTCTCAGATAGAGTTCAATGTGTCAAATCGGAGGGCCTGTTGTCTGGACCTATGGCAGTCTCTATGGGGGTGCCACAGGGTTCAATTATTGGGCCGACTCTTTTCTCCGTGTATATCAATGATGTCGCTCTTGCTGCTGGTGACTCTCAGATCCACCTCTACGCAGACGACACCATTTTGTATACATCTGGCCCTTAATTGGACACTGTGTTAACAAACCTCCAAACGAGCTTCAATGCCATACAACACTCCTTCAGTAGCCTCCAACTGCTCTTAAACACTAGTAAAACTAAATGCATGCTCTTCAACCGAACGCTGCTTGCACCCGCCCACCCGTCTAGAATCACTACTCTCGACGGGTCTGACCTAGAGTATGTGGACAACTACAAATACCTAGGTGTCTTGTTAGACTGTAAACTCTCCTTCCAGACTCACATTAAGAATCTCCAATCCAAAGTTAAATCTAGAATCGGTTTCCTATTTCGCAACAAAGCCTCCTTCACTCATGCTGCCAAACATGCCCTCGTAAAACGGACTATCCTACCGATCGTTGACTTCGGCGATGTCATTTACAAAATAGCCTCCAACACTCTACTCAGCAAATTGGATGTAGTCTATCACAGTGCCATCCGTTTTGTCTCCAAAGCCCCATATACTACCCACCACTGTGACCTGTACGCTCTTGTTGGCTGGTCCTCACTACATATTCGTCGCCAAACCCACTGGCTCCATGCCATCTATAAATCACTGCTAGGCAAATCCCCGCCTTATCTTAGCTCATTGGTCACCATAGCAACACCCACCCGTAGTATGCGCTCCAGCAGGTATATCTCACTGGTCATCCCCAAAGCCAACACCTCCTTTGGCCGCCATTCCTTCCAGTTCTCTGCTGCCAATGACTGGAACAAATTGCAAAAATCTCTGAAGCTGGAGACACTTATCTCCCTCACTAACTTTAAGCATCAGTTGTCAGAGCACCTTACCGATCACTGCACCTGTACACAGCCCATCTGAAATTAGCCCACCCAACTACCTCATCCCTATATTGTTATTTATTTTGCTCATTTGTACCCCAGTATCTCTATTTGCACATCATCTCTTGCACATCTATCATTCCAGTGTTAATACTAATTGTAATTATTTTGCCCTATAGCCTGTTTATTGCCTTACCTCCATAACTTGCTACATTTGCACACACTGTATATATATTTTCTGTTGTATTTTTGACTTTATGTTTTGTTTTACCCCATATGTAACTCTGTGTTGTTGTTTTTATCGCACTGCTTTGCTTTATCTTGGCCAGGTCGCAGTTGTAAATGAGAACTTGTTCTCAACTGGCTTACCTGGTTAAATAAAGGTGAAAAAAAATGAAAAAAAAAATATATATATATACTTCACCAAAATCCTGAACACATACACACATACACACCTTCACCCAAATCCATTACTCATACGCACCTTCACCCAAATCCATAACACATATGCAGCTTCACTGAAATCCATAACACATATTTCACCCAAATCCAGAACACATACACAGCTTCACCCAAATCCAGAAAATATACACACCTTCACCCAAATCCAGAACATACACAGCTTCACACAAATCCAGAACACATACACAGCTTCAACCAAATCCAGAACACATAAACAGCTTCACACAAATCCAGAACCCATACACAGCTTCATTCAAATCCAGAACACATAGAAAACTTCACCCAAATCCAGAACACATACACAACTTCACCCAAATCCAGAACACATACACAGCTTCACCCAAATCCAGAAAACATACACAACTTCACCCAAATCCAGAAAACATACACAACTTCACCCAAATCCAGAACATATACACACCTTCACCCAAATCCATAACTAATTCGCACCTTCACCCAAATCCATAACACATATGCAGCTTCACTGAAATCCATAACACATACTTCACCCAAATCCAGAACACATACACAATTTCACCCAAATCCAGAACACATACACATCTTCACCCAAATCCAGAACACAGACACAGCTTCACCCAAATCCAGAACACATAGAAAACTTCACCGAAATCCACAACACATACATAGCTTCACCCAAATCCATAACACATTGTCAGCTTCACCCAAATCCATAACTCATATGCACCTTCTCCCCCAATCCAGAATACATAGACAGCTTCACACAAATCCAGAACACATACAAAACTTCACCTACATCCAGAACACATACACAGCTTCTCCCATATCCAGAACACATACACAACTTCACCCAAATCCAGAACACATACACACTTTCACCCAAATCTAGAACACATGCACACCTTTTTCCCAAATCCAGAACACATTCACAGCTTCACCCAAATCTTGAACACATACACACCTTCACCCAAATCCAGAGCACATGCACAGCTTCACCCAAATCCAGAACATAGACACAGCTTCACCCAAATCCATAACACAAACAAACCTTCACCCAAATCCAGAACACATACACAGCTTCACCCAAATCCAGAACATATACACAGCTTCCCACATACTGTACACACACTAGGGTTGCAAAATACTGGTAACTTTCCCAAATTACCCAGGTTTTCTAGAAATCCCGGATGGAAAATTCCTGAAATCAGGAGGGAATAGGCAGAAAATCTGGAACCTCCAGCCAGGAGTTCTGGAAAACCTAAGAATTTTGTGAAAGTTGCTTGAATTCTGCAACCCTAACACACCCCTATCTTCATCCTCACATACTGTACACACAAACCTTCACCAAAATCCACAACACACACACACACTGTATCTTTACCCACTGTAACTTCACACACACCCACTACCTGAAGGAAGCCATCTTTCTCTACACTAAACCAGGTCAACAAAGTCAAAATTATGTTGGGCAGCTGCCGCCTGGGAATGGGTAATTACAGTGCTTTGTGGACAGCTTCATTCTAAACAGGTACTAAAAGCGTCATCCATCATCCAATCACTGACACCCGCCTCACCATCATCACGTGACACGAGTGTAGTGGGGAGCTCTGGGGGAGATTGGTAGCGGGGGTGGAGTGTGTGCATGTGTGTGTGTGTGTGTGTGTGTGTGCGTGCTTCGTATGTGTGTGTTTCTGTGTGAGCGTGCTGCGCATGTGTGTGTGTGTGCGTGCATGTGTGTGCGTGTTTTTGTGTGTGGGTGTGTGTTTCTGTGAATGTGTGTGTAGAGGGGGAGTCAGAGAGAGAGGGACATGATTTGCTGCTGCCAGAAGTGCTTTTAGAATCAGCCAGTCAGAGGAGATGACCTGCCAATGACCTTGTTTCACTTGACCTCCCCAGCCCTGAGGGTCAGTCACTCATAGAGCGAGAGAGATTAAATCTGGCTAAAAATACTGCAATCAGTTATAGAACCCATTGCCCTCTATGGCTGTGAAAGCTGGGGTCCACTCACCAACCAAGAATTCACAAAATGGGATAAACATCCAATTGAGACTCCACATACAGAATTCTGTAAAAATAGACTTTGTGTGCAATGCAAAACCCCAAACAATGCATGCAGAGCAGAATTAGGACTATACCTGCTAGATATCAAAATCCAGAAAAGAGCTGTTAAATTCGACAACCACCTAAAAGGCAGCGATGCCCACACAATCCATCACAAAGCCCTCACCTACAGAGAGATGAACTTAGAGAAGAGTCCCTTCAGCCATTTCACAAACACAAACAGACCCCACATAGCCTCAGGACAGCAACACAATTAGACCCAACCAAATCATGAGAAAGAAAAAGATAACTATTTGACACACTGAAAAAATTAATAATAATAATAATACTGAGCAAATTGGAATGCTATCTGGCTCTAAACGGAGAGTACACAGTGGCAGAATACCTGACCACTGTGACTGACCCAACATTTTACAAAAATCCTTAACTATGTCAAGACTCAGTGAGCATAGACTTGCTATTGATACGTAAAAATGTATGCACACATGACTGTAAGTCGCTTTGGATAAAAGCGTCTGCTAAATGGCATATTATTATTATTATTATTATTATTATTGAGAAAGGCCACCATAAGCAGACCTGGCTCTCGAGAGAAGCCAGGCTATGTGCACACTGCCCACAAAATGAGGTGGAAACTGAGCTGCACTTCCTAACCTCCTGACAAATGTATGACCATATTAGAGACACATATTTCCCTCAGATTACACAGATCCACAAAGAATTTGAAAACAAATCCAATTTTGATAAACTCCCATATCTATTGGGTGAAATACCACAGTGTGCCATCACAGCAGCAAGATTTGTGACCTGTTGCCACAAGAAAAGGGCAACCAGTGAAGAACAAACACCATTGTAAATACAACCTACAATTTATTTTCTATTTTGTACTTTAACTATTTGCACATCATTACAAAACTGTATATGTACATAATATGACATTTGAAATGTCTTTATTCTTTTGGAACTTATGTGAGTGTAATGTTTACTGTTAATTTTTTTTTGTTTATTTCACTTTTGTTTATTATCTACTTCACTTGCTTTGGCAATGTTAACATATGTTTTCCATGCTAATAAAGGCCTTAAATTGAATTGAAATTGAATTGAGAGAGGTAAGGAGAGAGGGAAGAGGAATGGCGGAGAGGTAGAGAAGAATGGTGTGAGGGGAGTGGGGAGGCAGCAGGAGATAAAGAGGGAGGGATGGGTAAATAAGGGAAAGGAGGGGTAAAGATGAAAACCTGAGGTTTGATAGATTACCTGGGGTTCCCTCTTTTCATAAAGGGACTGATGGAAATGTGTGTTTTTATAGTCATCCAGGCCAGTGCCATAGTCCGTCTCACACCTCTGTACCACTCATCTGCCTTATCGTAGAGTATATAACAAAATATCGGAACATTTAGACATGTTCGTTTAAACAGCCAAGCACTATGAAATGTGTATAATGTTTCAAACATGTGCTGCATGTGTAAACATTTTGTCCATATAATTGTAGTATTGTTATGTCTCATCAGGAAAACGTAGGTTCAGGGACGTGATTGTACGGTAATCAGTTTTCTTTTTTCTGCTCTGTGAAAAATGAACTAAAATGGCGGCTGCCGGCTGGCACAGACCTGATTGAGAAATGTTCATGAACTGGGCTCCTATTCAGCACGCACAGATGATTGACAGACGAGGCACAAAGACATATCTGAAAGACAGACAGTGTCCACGAACCGCACCCGCCCCTTCTCTTCTCCTCTCCTCTTCTCTCTCCTCCCCTCCCCTCTCCTCTGCCCGCCGCCCCACCTCCCTGCTCCCCTGTGCTACCCTTGCTCTTCTCCATATGTCTGATAGCCTGTCATTATGGTAACCTCCCCCGGGGCAGCAGAGAAGTGGGGGTTGACTTTAGTTCAGAGAAATAAGCGAAATAAGGCTCATTTATGATGTTTTGTGTGTGTGTGTGTGTGTGTGTGTGTGTGTGTGTGTGTGTGTGTGTGTGTGTGTGTGTGTGTGTGTGTGTGTGTGTGTGTGTGTGTGTGTGTGTGTGTGTGTGTGTGTGTGTGTGTGTGTGTGTGTGTGTGTGTGTGTGTGTGTGTACTCTAAATACTGGTACCGGTAGTAAATGTCATTGCCTCCATTGAGGTGAAAAAATCTTAATCAAATATTGATTATTTTGTATGAAATATATTTTATGCAACCTGCAAAACCATCAATCCAGAAATCAATCTTCTATTAACATTCATTCAAAAAATAACTTTAGGGCTCCTTCATTACAATAGATAGACTAAAGTATGGCTGATATCTTGAATGCAGCATCAGCAACCCCTATAGAGGCTTATTGTTTTGTTCCCCCCCTCACTTTATGCCTGTGTGCAACTTTTGAAAGGGCAATACAAAGCGCCAATGTAAACAGAGCTGTAGGATAGAGGTCAGTAGCTCCGCACACACAATCTGCCGTGACATCCATTCATTTTACTGATGATGTGTGTTTTCCTGCATAGGAGAGGAGAAATCCTTTCTGAACCTGCAGCCAACTGCTTAGTCTAAGGCTCAGAGACACACAAACCTGTCTCTATTCAATGTCTGTATGGGGAAATAACAGGAGAATTCCTATGCAATAAACATGCAACCTTGACACAGTTTCACCTCTGTGTGCACCCCTTATCTCTCTTTCTCTCTCTTTCTCCCTCCTCTCGTCCTCGCTCTCCCTTGAGTTGACTCAATCGCAGACCTACCTTTCCCCTGTCCAAGAGGACATGTCCCTGGTCCGGCAGCCAGAAGTGCTGAGTGCTACTGTTTTCTTTATACACAGAAATACGCTGAGACTGTAAGCTGTCCCCAAGCATCTGGTCCCTGGAGGAGAGGAGGGGAAGAGGAGAGGAGGAGAAGAATCCTGTGTAGCTCAGTTGGTAGAGCATGGCGGTTGCAACGCCAGGGTTGTGGATTCGTTTCCCACGGGGGACCAGTGTGAAAAAAATAAAATATATGTATGCACTCACTAACTGTAAGTCGCCTGCTAAATGACTAAAATATAAATGTAAGAGGAGAGGAGGAGAAGAGGAGAGGAGAAGCAAGAACTGTGGTGTGCGTGCATGTGCATATGATTATTGGTGTTGTATGTTTATCGCTGCTTTGAATAATCAATTGTCAAACAAAGATAAGGTAGCCAAAACTGAGAGAGAGAGAGAGAGAGAAACCCTGGAACACAGTGTTTATTTAAATTCATTAGTAGCTATGAAATGTTTAAGTTGATCAATTGATTTTATTTCCGAGTACACTTATTGCATGTACATTTAATACTAGGTTGTCTGAAATAATGAATTACAATAAAGCCAGTAAAAAATCCCTTACACAAGTAATATATCTCTGAATCATTATGCATTTAAATGAGTTACAGTATCTCATGCTATTGGGCTCGTAAGCTTGAGAACAGGTGTCTTATTGCTATAACCAGAATAATTTCAGGGCTCCTGTTATAGCCATGTGGTCCTGGAAAAACTCAAGGCTTTATAGTATAACTTTAGGCATGTGTCTGAATGCCAGCAATATAAAATGTTCTGAACTCACTATGCAATATAACACGTTTTGACTGGGTTAAACCTTATCAATGCACATTTTGAAAAGTTTTGAACCCTTATTAATACTAGTGTCAGTGCATGACAGAGCTGTCACTGTGATGAGGGAGCTGTGCATCTTGGGAAAGAGAGGAAAGAGGAGTAATGAGCCATCAGACGACAATGGTTGACTGGTTTCCAACTAAATGTCAGTCTACACAAAAATGCAAAGGTGATCTCATCAATTGACAGGCAGGCAGCCCAATGCTAAACCTGTCAGAGGACAACTAGAAAGGTGTTTTCAGGAGCTCAAGGATATGTGTACAGGTGCTTAAAACCAGTTATCGCTAGCTGTGCAGTGCCTCTGTGTCCAGGAGATATTGGGGCATATTTAGGAAGGTTAAAGTCCACTAATTGAGTCAAATAATGGTGCATCAAAATCATCATCATCATTATCATCTTCATCATGCACATCAGAAGCATCATCATCATCAGAATCATCATCATCATCATTATACTGTAATAGTGAGTACATTTTGTAACTTTGTTTGAAAAAAAAAACAAATTACTTATAAGATTCCTAATATGGTCATCATGTTTTATTGCAGGAAGCAAAACTAATGGTGTGAATTTAAATTACTTGAAATGACTGTGCAAACTATGAAAATACATTTGGTACAGTGCACTGCCTGAGGTTGCACAATTATCCTCCCGTTGATTCCACCAAGCTCATCTTTCTCAGGCCATAAGCCATAAAGGGCATTGGACTTCAACTTTATGAATTAGGTCTGTATACGTTTCATTGTTTTTTCAAGTTCTTGTAGGTGAAAACTATGTACTAAAAATAAATGGCTGTAGGGAACTCTTTTGTCAGACTTTTTAGACAAAGGAGAGAATAAGATTTTGTCGATTAACTGTTGACATGCAATGGACGAGCATACTGAATCTAGTAAAGAAATCATTTCCATATACAATTGTTGCATAACAATTTAATAACAAATTAAATGCAATGGAGACCTACAAAATTGAATGTTATCAAATAATAAGCATGATGGTAACAGATCCATAATTTTAGTAAAATTAATAGTATTCTAGTATCAGGCTATAGAATACTATTCTTCTCGGGCCGTTTCAATGCTGGATGAAATATTGTCTTGAACAAAAGTGTTAGGGAATTTCTTGTTGAAAAAGCCAAAAGGCTTGTGAGTCTCTGAGGTCACCCAGATGAAGGATCATCTTTCTCTCCTTGACTCACTGACCAGGTCACTGTTGTCGGCAGGCATGTTGTAGGTCAGGGGGTCAGAGTTCAACTCTGGAGTAACTGCATACATTAGCATGACGATGTCCATAATAACTCTACAATAGTGCCATATTCATTCATATAAAACTATGCATTGAAAATCCCAAAATACAAGTACAATTATCTACACTTAATTTAAATGAAGTCATTGGTAAGTAGGCCAATAGTTTACACTAAGTAGGCTAATTGAAGCAATTCCGTATTTCCAACTGTTTTGTAATTTTCAGCCCTGCACCACATTTACTGGTGATAAATAACACACACAAAGGCTAATCTACTCAATTAAATTAGGAGGCTATTCGATATTTAAACAAAAAAAGGGTTTATCCCTTGTGTGGTTTTAAATGTGACATTAAACTATAAGCCCTATATATTAACACCATGGATAACCTGTTACACCATTAATAACGTTTTATGAGCCATGAGAACGGATCTCTACCGAATGCATTTCAGCGGTGTCGTGCCCAGGCAATTTATTGGTTAATTTACAAGAGAACAGGACAGTTTAGAGAGCGTTTTACTGTCCAACCATGAGTGTTCAAATTGTAAAACGTATTCAGAAGTGGATTCTTATTTTCTGAAGTATGTTTATGATTAGGCTATAGCTCACTCATTTAGAAAAGTGTATTCTACATTAATTTTCACTTACAGTTCCGTTGAAAATGCGTTCAAATATTTGATTCAAATGCATTAAACCTGCCAGTCAATAAATCTATCAGTCAATTACCGCATTAATCCTTCAGTGCTCGCGGGATAATTAAAACCATTAAGGGATATAGAAAGACAACGGGTGAAAGTGAAACGAGAGAGAGAGGAGGGGAGAGGAGCACAGCAATGTTGAATAAAGAAAGAAAAAGAAATGCAAGAATTATTCATATTCAAGGACATGAAATACGGAAATATAACATAGTACAATTCAAATAACTTTTAAGTTATTCAAAATGTGTATAAACTAAATGTATTTACTTTAGATAGGCTATTGACATAAATGATTTTGGAAATAGCTTTCAGCCTTATGCGAGCCTAGAAACCCCACACGAATATTTTTTATGAATTGGATGTTATTTTAAAACAAAATAAACCCTGACGGAAATGTAGACGTTTTAGTCAAGAACATTTAAGTAAGCTGTTCCGAAGAAAGAGCTGGCCACAACGTTCTTGTAATGATGCTTTAATGACATGCAAGAGACAATAAATAACTAAATCAATAAGTTTAGTAGGCCTACTAAATACACAAATAAATATAATAATATTGGTTGTCTGAATAAAGTTATGTTATTTGGTATAAACTCATAAAGTGCATTAATCATTATTATTTCACCTGACAAGTGAGCGGAACTCAAATGTCCTCTTGAATAGGCTACTCCAATTAAAAGTCTCAGGTAGACCTACGTGCGCCTCTACAATTAGGAGTCAAACATTTACAATAACTCATTCTGGAGTTCACAAAACTTACCCTGCTTTCCGTGCTTTTTAGTGAAAAACAACATGACCCTGATTAGCCAATTAGGCAGAAGTTCCTCCTAATGGGGAATCAAAGAACCTGCATGTTGGTGATACTGTCTGTCACTATTACACAGCTTGTTTTGTAATGTATGAGAAAGTTCCTTTAGTTCAGTGTTAGGGGGCGGCAGGTGTTTGGGAGAGCATTAGGTCGGTTCAAGTTGTCCAGGAGAGGAATAAGTGTCCAGGCTGTTGGAGCGTGAGCTTTCTGAGCAGCTCGAGTATGCGGGACAGGCCACGGGAAGAAGGCCTTCGCGCATTAATTTCTTCTGTTTCATGCGCCGGTTCTGGAACCAAATCTTCACCTGCGTCTCGCTCAGCTGCAGGGCGCTCGCGATCTCCACGCGTCTGGCGCGCGTCAGGTACTTGTTGAAGTGGAACTCCTTCTCGAGCTCTGTGAGCTGTTTGGTGGTGAAGTTGGTCCTTAGTACCCCGTTAGGGGTAATATGATGCCCATCGGTGGGAATGCTGTATTTACCGCCACCTCCTCTGTCCATACTGACGCCCGGAGCAACTATACTTAATCCACAGGCCATGTGCATCTTGGCTGAAAAGACAGTTAAAACACAAGTATAGTATAAATATATCGGCTGAATTCAATGAAGTAACCCATCCATAAAATATAGACAGTACAACATGTATGACTAGCGGTTTATACAGGGCATTGGATTGTTTAAAGATAGGGAGCATTATATTATTTTTGAAACTGACCTAAGAGACCAGCCTGCAACATAAAGTCATCTTATAGCATATTGAAAGAGACTAATGAACGTTTCAGGGGGATGAAAGTAATATCCTATCAATCACAATTACTTATAAAACATATATTCAATATGTTAATTAGGTGAAATGGTTAGTGGTGTAGATGATAGTGCGGGGGGAAAACTTCGTTCTAGCGCCACAGGTCTTTTGTGCCCAACATTCAGCTGCAAAGTTGCTGCTACTGGTGTATCTGTACCATGAGGACAGGTGTTGGATGTAATAACTTATATCACAGTACAGGTATAAGCTATCTAACAGGGACTCTATCAGAGAGAATAGAAAGCTCATATGATAAACGTTGACATCCATGTTTTAGACAAAGAAGAATGTCAGGGACAGGTTACATATAGGCTACCTAACCTGAAATGAGAGTGCAGTAGTCAATAGTGAATATGAAAAAACCTAGACAGACAAAACAGTACAGTAAGTAAATAAACGCTTTGGCTCTCATGAATAGATAATCACATTCTGAGTAATGACGTCTAAGATAATAGAAGTGGCGCTGGCCAGAAGGCGTGAAATAAAATATTTGAGGAATGACTTGCTCGCTTTAGAAATAGCCATCCAGCAAAGCCAGGGCAAGCCACCAAGCAGAGGCCTTCCCAGCCAAGGAGAGAGAGAGAAAGAAGAGAAGAACATAAGGAGAGAGAGAGAGAGAGAGAGAGAGAGATACAAGGCAAGAAGGGCCTTCTATGCCATCAAAAGGAACATAAAATTTGACATACCAATTAGGATCTGGCTAAAAATACTTGAATCAGTTATAGAACCCATTGCCCTTTATGGTTCTGAGGTCTGGGGTCCGCTCACCAACCAAGAATTCACAAAATGGGACAAACACCAAATTGAGACTCTGCATGCAGAATTCTGCAAAAACATCCTCCGTGTACAACGTAAAACACCAAATAATGCATGCAGAGCAGAATTAGGCCAATACCCGCTAATTATCAAAATCCAGAAAAGAGCCGTTAAATTCTATAACCACTTAAAAGGAAGCGATTCCCAAACCTTCCATAACAAAGCCATCACCTACAGAGAGATGAACTTGGAGAAGAGTCCCCTAAGTAAGCTTGTCCTGGGCCTCTGTTCACAAACACAAACAGACCCCACACAGCCCCAGGACAACAACAACAACAACAACAACAACAACAACAACAACACAATTAGACCCAACCAAATCATGAGAAAACAAAAAGAGAATTACTTGACACATTGGAAAGAACAAACACAAAAACAGAGCAAACTAGAATGCTATTTGGCCCTAAACAGAGAGTACACAGTGGCAGAATACCTGACCACTGTGACTGACCCAAACTTAAGGAAAGCTTTGACTATGTACAGACTCAGTGACCATAGCCTTGCTATTGAGAAAGGCCGCCGTAGGCAGACCTGGCTCTCAAGAGAAGACAGGCTATGTGCACACTGCCCACAAAATGAGGTGGAAACTGAGCTGCACTTCCTAACCTCCTGCCAAATGTATGACCATATTAGAGACACATATTTCCCTCAGATTACAGCGATCCACAAAGAATTCGAAACAAACCCAATTTTGATAAACTCCCTTATCTACTGGGTGAAAAACCACAGTGTGCCATCACAGCTGCAAGATTTGTGACCTGTTGCCACAAGAAAAGGGCAACCAGTGAAGAACAAACACCATTGTAAATACAACCCATATTTATGTTTATTTATTTTCCCATTTGTACTTTAACTATTTGCACATTGTTACAACACTGTATATATACATAATATGACATTTGAAATGTCTTTATTCTTTTGAAACTTCTGAGTGTAATGTTTACTGTTAATATTTATTGTTTATTTCACTTTTGTTTACTATCTACTTCCCTTGCTTTGGCAATGTTAACACACGTTTCCCATGCCAATAAAGCCCTTAAATTGAAATTGAATTGAGAGAGAGAGAGAGAGAGAGAGAGAGAGAGAGAGAGAGAGAGAGAGAGAGAGAGAGAGAGAGAGAGAGAGAGAGAGAGAGAGAGAGAGAGAGAGAGAGAAAGACAGCGAGAGAGAGAGACAGAGACAGAGAGAGAGACAGAGAGAGACAGAGAGAGAGAGGGAGACAGAGAGAGAGAGAGAGAGAGAGAGAGAGAGAGAGAGAGAGAGAGAGAGAGAGAGAGAGAGAGAGAGAGAGAGAGAGAGAGAGAGAGAGAGAGAGAGAGAGAGAGAGAGAGAGAGAGAGAAAGCGAGAGAGAGAGAGAGAGAGAGAGAGACAGAGAGAGACAGATAGAGAGATGGAGACAGAGAGATAGAGAGAGACAGAGAGAGAGAGAGAGAGAGAGAGAGAGAGAGAGAGAGAGAGAGAGAGAGAGAGAGAGAGAGAGAGAGAGAGAGAGAGAGAGAGAGAGAGAGAGAGAGAGAGAGAGAGAGAGAGAGAGAGATATCGATACACATTGCCTCAGCCATCTGGGCATCCTGCCCACAGTAATTCAGGTGCTGTCAGAGCATAATTGAAGAATGACACACTGGGAGTATATACACTGTACCAGCAGATCAAGAGGCAGAGGGGTTGTAGGCCTTTATGCAAGAGAGAACATAGGGATGCTTTGCTTCATGCCAAGACCAATATACCCCCCAGAAACGTTGCTGCTGCTGTCACTAATCATATTACTGGTAACAACGTAGCACTAAAGAGATCTACTCCAACCATGGAAATCATCCTTACAAATACTATATCAATATCTATGCAGCTGTTTGTATGATAGCTTAGAACGCTGGCTAGAGGACATTGATACTAGTCCTGGCAAGCAACATAAACAATCAATATAAATGAAGACATATGAGGTGACTATATGAATTGTCAGCCTGGTATCAACTGATAAGCGTCGACAGCATGAATTGTTCTATTGTATTCTTATGTCTCTGAGACAGACAACAAAGAAGGCATCCATGTCATCTTCAAACTCTAGAGCCCTTATCAGGTTCTCCCTGTCCACATCATTTGTATTCATTGTGATCAAAAAGGCTAAACTGATCCTAGATCAGCACTCCTATTCTGAGACGCTTTATGAACACGGGCCCTGATTGCGCATCATAATAGAACCAGACAGAAGGATGTCTCTATTGGGTTCATATCACCCCAATAAAGCATATCTTTATTCAGATGTGTTGGAGATGCAATTGTTCAGAAGGCTGTGAGCTCACAGTTTCCCCTTTTCACCTCACTCTGGATACTCAGATTTAGATCTTGTGTTGTGAGGTCTTGTGAGAAGACATCTCTTGGTCAGGATGAGAAATTACTTTTAATGGGCAAAGTCAAGATACTCATGGTATTTCTTTTAGATATACCACATATTCTATGTGAGTTGTATTATTTAATTTATGTGAAATCAGAACGTTTATGCTGAATGTCACAGTAAAGACCCATGAGATGTTGGTGGACTGATGATATGTGACAATGATTATGTTAAAACGGACACATGTAAAGGTGCTGGGCACTGAGATCAATACACAAGGCTCTCATTACTATACAGACAGATAATCAATAAGCAGAGAGCTCTAATGTTACTACCATTACAGGGAGTGAATTTGGCTGAAAACTTAACATTAGCTGCATTGCACACTGCACACTCAGGCAATATTGCATTGTCAGAGCACAGTGATGTGAAAGCGAAGCACATGGATAGCTATTATATTTCATTATATTCTATTACTCCCTTCTATTCTGTTCTAGTGTGGGAAATATCTCCATCCTTTTCTGTGCCCGATAGGTAGAGAAAGGTAAGGTGACCTGTCCTGTATAACAGCCCAGCCTCCCCAGCCCGCATCCCAGTCCCTCCGATTATCCCAATCCGAGTAGAATTGATGAATACATAATTTCAGTTTCAATATGGTTATTGTGGTAGGTTGATTCAGGAATTGTAAGTGTTACAGTTATCATATTAATATTTTTGCTGGAAGTTTTGTTAAAGGTTAATTCACAATTATACATGTATTTGTACATTTTGATCCATCGCTTGGTGCAATATAGGCTACATGGATCCAAATGTATCATTGTCTTCTTTTTAAAAATGTTGTTCATGATATTGAGCGACTTTGCGAAACTTCATCTACGCACAAACACATCTCACTTTGTTGCCCGTAGCACAGTAGCCTACAGTAGCCTAGTCTATACGTTCTCACAGCACAGCACTGTCCTACATACTGAATTAAGAATATGGCACATTAGACTGTATACTTTCAATAGTAGGCTTTGTTGATGAATCAATGACAGTTTTCTATAAGTTATAAGTGCTATTGGTTTAAGTATCAACAATAAATACAACGTTTTAAAAAGTAGTTTGTCAATAAGATACTTATTGTCTTTCCAAATGGAAACGGGAACTCCAAAACTTACCCGTCCGAGGTTGACTTCTCTTCTTCACGTTCATCCAATCAAAAGTTTTGCTCTTGTGACTTAGTTCAGATACCTTACACTTGGGGTCCGGGTGAGAGCTACTGTCCACAAGAGCAAAGTGAATATTAGGCCCATCATGAGTGTAGATTTTAATGTGCGCATTTATAGACCCGAATTCTGCGTGCGCCAGCGCCTCAGTCCTGGTGTTGTGTGTGGAAGAGGAGTATCCAAGTCCCGGGAAGTCGTGCTCCTGCGCCCGGAGGTAGGAGGGGAGACGAGAGTAGTGGAGGCAGGCCGGTGGCGTGGTTGAAAAGCCCTGACTCTGTGTCAGGGGAGAGCTGCTCGAGCCTGAGTAGACCGGGAGCTGAGTTACCGTGCAGTCGGTTGCAGAATTGGCACCGGAGAAAGACGGGGAACTGTGTTGTAATGAATATCCCGTGCCAACCTCTGATAAAGAGTTACCCTCATTGTCAGCTCCAAGTTCTGGAGAAATTATCTGATCCAAGTCACCTATCCTGACCTCCCCTGGTCGGTAGCCCCCTACGAACATAGCGCTACTCTCCCAATCGCACATTAACTCTTGATACAAATTCATTATCACCTATGCATAATCATTGGATCGGTCAAACGGTTATAGGACTCATGGACAGGTGGCCTCTAGCTAACATCCAATAACGCATGGATGGACCGAGATAGCGACCATAGACAGTCAGAGGGACATGCCCTGGAGATCTCTGATTGATGGAGATGACGTGCCCTCTTGGTCTTGGCCAATAGATGGACATCTCTGTCATCCACCCGGGACAACACACTGATTAACAAAGCCAAGCAAGTTGTAAACTAATTTGAGGTGGTCAAATTAATGGACTCCAGTACAGAAGACAATAGCTGTGTAGTCCCCATAATTTATGGTAACTTTATTTTCTCAAACAGGGCCGCTTAAATGAGTAAGATTTACACGTAAGGTGGACATAGAAGTGGCACTTGGTCATCATATAGGACTGGGATATGGAGGAGCAAGTAAGTAAAAGTTTGCTGAGACGATTGACAGACACTTCTGAAGTCTGGCATTCATCAAAGTATCACTGCTCGTTTTTCAAATAGGTACAGGTAAGATGACGTCAGCTGTGGTATGTTTTTCTGTACGCACACAGTGCTGCAGGCCTGCGGGGATCTACCAACTTTGTGACTATCACGCCAGCTTTGTTGTTATTAATTATAAACGATTAGGCTTAGCTGTTTTTTTATAACTGGTTTTAAGGTACAAGTTATGCAATAGCAATACTTGTTAGCAGGTCCTGGATTAAATGTTTGCCAGTAGGAATATAGGCCTAAACCGTACATTATACAAATACCCTCAAATTATAATAGACTAAGTGAATTCAGACTAGTCATTGACATTAGTCTCGTACACAATTATCATGTGATGATGGTTTCTTCAACAGCAGAGGCCGTGTTCAGTGCAGGGCTAAAGGTCATGTAAAAAACACACTTAATGGGTTCAAAGGTCGTGACCATGGCTGTTGAGCTCTTCACTGACATGTTACAATTTAGTCATTTAGCAGACGCTTGTATCTTGAGCGACTTGCAGGAGCAATGAGGGTTAAGTGCCTAGATCGAGGGCACATCGACATATGCATTTAGTGGGCTCAGGGATTCGAACCAGCGACCGTTCAGTTACTGACCCAATGCTCTTAACCGCTAGGCTACCCACTGGCGTCATGTTTGTAAATAGTCTCCGAACAACTAGGAAAATCTGAGGTGACAGGTGGACATGCGCGTTCAGGTTTAGGGTCCCAATTATGGACAATTAGCTTTGCAGCCCCCTATACATTTTACTTAATGAAATGGGAAGCTAAACTAATATAAAGTTAGTAACTATAAATGATCGAACTATGTCAATATTGCACATTCAGTGCTGTTATTTCAGATAAATAGGCCTTGATCTTTACTATTGTACAAATGCATCAAGCCTTCTTGACAGTAAAGTATATTTTAATTTTTCATGAGATGAGGCATGGGAAATTGTAAAAGTGCAAATTTAACAAATATAGGCATACAACAATACATTGTATATTCCATTTTGTTCAGCCGGTATAATTCCCATAGTTACGTGTATAGGCCCAGACGCTCATCCTCATTTAATTGTAATATAAGCTGAGCTAAACCTGTTTAATTGCCTTTTACATTAAATTCGTATCTGTTCAGATTACATAGAAAAAACTATACCACCACATTCACATAACATGAGAAAACATATTAGTATTAGCTCGTAAACTAAATGATTTAGAAAGGCTATACAATTGTATTTAGCATTCATTGAAGGATGTTTAGAAATAAAGATAATTACAACGTCATTAATGATAAAGCAATCATGTCTGTTGCGCTCCAGATATTGACTGGGTGAGACGGAAGGGCGTAGTGATGCCACATAACTTTTGGTTTTTTCACCTTCAAATTAATTTGTGGATAGTCTTGACCTCTATAAGTTTGGATGTTTAATATAACATATACCGGTACACCAACATTACAATACACTTATTTTAGTTTCAAAAGAGTAAAAGTAATTATTTTTCTATTTGTATTATTGTACGCCTACTAATTATCGTATTATTATGATTATTATCAGGCATATATCATTGTTGCTATTATGTTGTTGTTATTGCTGTTGTTGTTTTCTTGTTATTAATTGTATTTGTCATCTACATTTTTGTATTCATTATTATTATCACCGATAACATTATTTTCTATCAAAGACCATATCACTAACCTGATCACATGTGTTATCCACAACTCCATAATAGTAATTACAAAGCAATTCGATATAATCAACAATTTAGGCCTATAACAGCATACACCATTCTATAGACTACAGCCCAGAAACCCGGTCGCAGCTGGGGGAGGTAATGGTATTCTACAGGCAGCGATGAGCTGAATGACTGAGTGCGATATATTCCTTCCCTCCGTGCATTTGCATGCTACACTTATCCATCTTGTTGTCAGCTCGCGAGGTTACCCAGGGTTCACGCGCTAGCTTGTTTCTCTCCCCTACGCTCAATAAATAAAACTCTGCAGCGTTCTGTTTACCGCCTGAATATAAATGTGTTTTCAGTTGATCGCAGACCTGTGTGGAGATATTAGAAATTGTATTTCTCTAATGGCTTTCATCAGAGGAAGGGAGGGAGGAGAAAAAGGGGTTTGCAGGGAGAGAAAAAAAATAAAGAAAGTACTGGTATGAGCATCTCTCCTCTCCCTTTATGGAAATACACGTACTTTTTGAATGAAAAATAATAACGATCCCAGTAGCCACTGGACGAATTAAAAATAGATTAAAACGATTTTATTTTACAAGAAAATGAAACATATTTTCAGTCGCATAAATACAAGTGGTTGTACACTTCCTGGCAACAGCAGCGATATTATCGTGTTGACCTCAGGAAGAAAAACAAGTCATCTGGACTTGGCTCCGTCTCCCTCTCAACAGCTTGTATCCCCAAAACAGACACATTTACCTGGACAGGTGATGATAAACAATCTGGGCTCATGTTCATAATGGAGAAGGGAAAGATTCCTGCGTAAAATATCAAATAAAACTGGAATGAAACCAACCAGTAGCCACATACCTCCATCATATTCTTGAAGACATTATTTTCTGTATTGTTGTCATTGGAGGTGAGGTGAACAACACTACTGGTGAGGTTGCCTATCTCAAGACAACAGCAGAGGGATTATTGATTGACTGATACTGCTAATTAGTTTTCTCCTCCATCCTCTGATGTCAGTGATGTCTGTGATCTGTCGTCAATAGAGGTGCTGAACTGCTGAGGCTCAGGGATCATGGTGGTGGCGATGCCCGGATGGGATCATCTCCTATAGGTTTGTATTGACCCCTCACCCTGCTGACACACACACACACACACACACACACACACACACACACACACACACACACACACACACACACACACACACACACACACACACACACACACACACACACACACACACACTGACAGTGGTCACACACACAGACACACACACACACACACACACACACACACACACACACACACACACACACACACACACACACACACACACATACACACACACACACACACACACACACACACACACACACACACACACACACACACACACTGACAGTGGTCACACACACACAGACACACACACACGCACACACCTTGCTGACATTGGTCAGTAATGATGCTGCAGGCTGAAGCGTGGTGATGGTGCTGATATTGACACGATGAGGATGAGGCCCTGGTCTAACCCAGGAACACTGTCATAGACTCATTATATGTCATCTCTCGACCCTGGGAGCTCTGGGAATTAACCGTGCGATGACAGATGACTGTCACCACCAACCAGAGAGGTCACAGCCGGCCGTTAATTCAGTGCGGGGCTGAGCGGTTAAAGCTGGGCGATCTGTACAGTGGTGGGGATCTCAGTGGGGCCCACAGGAGCAGTAAAAGCAGGTAGGTGATATATGTGTTGAGGCCTTCAGCGATCTGTTCAGTGGGGATCACTTAGCAGTCATAACCTCAGTAGTGGTGTTTTCCAGGTCCAGGGAAACAGACACGTCATAGAGAGGGAGCGATTGGGGGAAAGATGGACGACATTAGAGTGATATATAGCCTACAGTGCTTGGTTGGCATATGCAGACTTCCCAAGAATATGTCCTGTATACATCCTGGTGCTCCACAAGAACATGTATGTATGATGCTTCACAGATCCTAGGAGCCCAGAGAGGTTATCAGCAAGCAGTATCACAAACATCATGACAACAAAGCATCCATCATCTTCCTTCCCCACAAGCTGCTGTGCACACGTAAGAGCTCTTACTGACGGAAATGAACAGGGTTCAACGTGTGTGTGTGTCTCTGTGTGTGTCTGTGTTCATCATAGCAGCACATTGCCATATGCCTATCTCTGTCCACAGTCTCACAATTCAATGTGGGAAATAGAATGAGAACAGGAAGACAAAAACGTTTTTTGCACTTAAAACCTTTATTGTGGAAATTAATAGTTTTCAAAATTCTTGTGACACAAAGGGCTGGGTGTTTACTTTCAGGTTTTACCGTAGAATGTATTGATTTTGAAGCTGTATAATAAAGCCATTTGGTCTTTCCATCATATCTCCCGTCCTTCCTGAAAGATCAATGACGATCAACATGTTGACATTTATCCATGATGATTGGTGTGATTACAACTTAATTTAACTGTCCGATTTGTTCTAGTGGCAGTCAGAATATGCTTTTAACCAAAGCAATTTTTACAGTATATGATCTCTCTGGGA
Source organism: Coregonus clupeaformis (assembly GCF_020615455.1). Classification (NCBI taxonomy): domain Eukaryota; kingdom Metazoa; phylum Chordata; class Actinopteri; order Salmoniformes; family Salmonidae; genus Coregonus; species Coregonus clupeaformis. The sequence continues at coordinate 18,121,548 of NC_059215.1, read as the reverse complement.
CTTGAACCCTCAACCTTGGCATTGCTATTCTGCCATGCACTTACCAACTGAGCCACACAGGACCACACCGCAAGTACAGTAGGTCACTCTCTCTCGCTCAGTTTGCTCTGAGCACTCCCTTCCACTACTGTCTGACACACTTTCATCAGTGGCTTTACCTTTTTTATTGTCACAGATCATCCTTAACTGGGATGCATTTAAAACGTAATTGATCTTGCTTTAATATGACAGTAACAGTTGTCTGGTCAACCAGGAAGTCAAATCCTGAGATAGATGAGCAGGTGAGTTATTATCATCCATCTACCTGAGTGATGCTCTCCTTCGCTCCGTTACACACCACAGAGCGGACAAATAAATACAACCTATAAAGATGACACAGGAAATTGATACTTAACAATTCTCTCTTGAGCAACAAGCACCTGAAAAGAGTCATGAACAGTGGGAATTACTTCTGGGGATGGGGAGAGAGGGGGCAGAAAGAGAGTGAAAGAGAGAGAGAGAGACACCCGTGCAGTTCAGTGTCTCGTTAATCATTGGAGGAGTCAAGCATAATACAGTTATAATAGTTACTTGCTTGGCCAAAAATAAACCTAATGAAAATATAACAACACAATGATAAAAAGGGTCAGTAAGAGGGATATCACATTGAAAGTGTTGTGGGCAGTTTGGGAGAGAGTCTGACTGTCTCTTGTTTTATGGGACCACCAATTGACAAAGAACACAATCTATGACTGTTTTCAATTGCTAGTCTGCTAGAATCTGACCTCAAGTTCCAGAATGTATAATGTAATGCATTATTAACCCTGGATTCTGTTTCATATTCTGCAATGGCAGTGACAGTGTTTCTAGAGGCATTGTTTAGTGTGGTGTGTCTCTGGTTTTTAATGTCTGAAAGCTGAATGTTTAGGATGGAGCACATCAGAGCTCCTCAGATGCTGGGCCAGGCCTCATGTAAGTAATGCTCTGTATTACTACCATAAATCACATCTGCTCTACTCACACAGCACACACGAATGCAAAGAATCCAACGCTGCTGCCTGCCTTTTATTCTCTGTCACTCAATCACTCCCTGGTCGGTTTCTCTCTCTCTCTCTCTCTCTCTCTCGCTCTCTCTCTCTCTCTCTCTCTCTCTCTCTCTCTCTCTCTCTCTCTCTCTCTCTCTCTCTCTCTCTCTCTCTCTCTCTCTCTCTCTCTCTCTCTCTCTCTCTCTCTCTCTCTCACACTCTCTCTCACACACTCTCTCTCTCTCCCTCTCCCTCAATTCAATTTCAATTCAATTTAAGGGGCTTTATTGGCATGGGAAACATATGTTTACATTGCCAAAGCAAGTGAAATAGATCATAAACAAAAGTGAAAATAAGATAAAATTACAGTAAATATTACACTCACAAAAGTTCAAAATGAATAAAGACATTTCTAATGTCATATTATATGCAAAAAGTACAAAAGGGAAAATAAATGTTGTTTGTTCTTCACTGGTTGCCCTTTTCTTGTGGCAACAGGTCACAAATATTGCTGCAGTGATGGCACACTGTGGTATTTCACCCAATAGATATAGGAGTTTATCAAAATTGGGTTTGTTATCGAATTATTTGTGGGTCTGTGTAATCTGAGGGAAATATGTGTCTCCAATATGGTCATTCATTTGGCAGGAGGTTAGGAAGTGCAGCTCAGATTCCACCTCATTTTGTGGGCAGTGTGTCTCTTGAGAGCCAGGTCTGCCTATGGTGGTCTTTCTCAATAGCGAGGCTATTTGGTGTGGAGGGCTTGTCCTAACTAATTTCTTGTTTCTTTCCTTGTTTTCTCTTTTCTATGGTGGAGGGTTAATGCACTGTTTGTTTTAGTGGTACACACTGTTTTTTATTTTCAAAGTTAGAGAGGAAGAGGCCAGAGGTTTAGTTTCCTGGGGTTTTGAACGGTGAGGTGTGAGCGATGGCTTCGCAGCCTAGCACGGAGGAGACGCTGTCGTTACGGCATGGATTCAGGCGTGTTCCCGATAATGGAATTAAGGTTGAGGAGGTTCTGCTCACGGTCGGCGAACAGGTAGGAGCTGAATTTATACATTACGCATCCAGAATGAACAAAGCTGTGGTTGTGTTCATGAAAAGAGCAAATTTGGTGGGTAGGCTCATTTCAAGTGGAATATTTGTACGGGGTGTGTTGGTGCCAATTTCTCCTCTTTCTACCCCTTCGACTAGGGTGGTAGTTGCAAATTTGCCTCTGTTTATTACGGATGATCCAATCAGGAAGGAGTTGAGTCGTTTTGGTAAGTTTGCTAGTGGTATTCGTGTACTGTCGGCAGGTTTTCAGGCAGATGTTTCATTCCGGAGGCAAGTGTTCATGTTTCTGAACAACAATGAGCAACAGATAAATGTGCACTTTAAAGTGAGGCATGGGGAGGGGCTCTACGCAGGTTTTGCCAGCACAGATAGTCTACGGTGCTTTGAGTGTGGGGATTTGGGGCATAAGAGCTTTGCGTGCCCACATAAAGGCCGTAGACAAGGTGAGGGTTCAAGCACCAGTGGGGGAAATCGAGGTCAACGTGCAGGGGGCCATGAGACACAGGCAGCAGAGGCTGGGCCTAGTCATGCGACAGATGGCAGTGTAGTTAAGGCTGGGCCTAGTCATGCTACAGATGGTGGGGTAGATGAGGCTGGGTCTAGGCATGTGTCGTATATGATGAATGGTGGCAATTATTGCTGTCAACAAAGAGTCCGTTATGCTGCATCATGTTAGAAGTTTTATTCATACCACGAGGTTACAGCATAAATTACAGACACGCGTTGTCCGGAGAACGACTCGTCAGATTGTTATGGCCGTTCTAACGTCTCACCGTTTAACCCCTATTTATAAACACTGCTGCCCCCTCTTCTGGCCAATCACCAGTCTCCCCTGTCTACAACCCACCCCCTGTCTGTGGTATGTGGTATTACACCTAAAACATTCCCCTCTTGATACTACCATAAACAACATTCTATTTCTTCATGAAAAACATTTAACAAAGGCATAATCTTCAGATACTATACATGCTATAGATGGTGGTGTAGGTGAGGCTGGGTCTAGTCGTGTGATGGATGGTGGTGTAGCTGAGGCTGGGTCTAGTCATGCTATAGATGGTGGTGTAGATGAGACTGAGTCTAGTCATGCTATAGATGGTGGTGTAGATGAGGCTGGGTCTAGTCATGTTATGGATGGTGGTGTAGATGAGGCTGGGTCTAGTCGTGTTATGGATGGTGGTGTAGATGAGGCTGGGCCTAGTCAGGTTATGGATGGTGGTGTAGATGAGGCTGGGCCTAGTCAGGTTATGCTAGTGGATGAGGAGAGTATAGTGGGGAAGGGTAAGCGACTAGGGGGGGTGGAGGAGGGTGTCAAACGGAAGAGGAAAAAGGAGAGAAGAAAGGAGGTGGGAGGGAAGAGGCTGGTGTGGTGAAAGGCACCAAGGAACCTTTGCCTGGTTCGGGGGAGGAGGCCCTGACTAGAGAGGAAGGGCAGGTGGTCACGTTGGGAGATGGAGATGAGGAGGAAGGTGAGTCTGAGGAAGAAGCCGATGAGGATTTCTTTTCAGACTCCTCCTCAATGGGTCCAGAGCTGACAGCCAGTCAGTCAGAGGGGTCAAAGTACACGGTGACGGAACTGTCAAGGTTCCTGAAGGAGACTAAGGGGAAAAAAGTTAATCTTGAGGCTTTTTTTTGCGATCCGGGAAAGTTTGTAAGATCAGTGCAACATGCTATGAAAAATGAGGGGCATGGTGTCCTCTCACCCAGGAAACGGTTTAGGTTGAGGAAGTGGGTCACAACTGTGCGTAAAGGTCTACCTTCAGACACTGTTTAGATTAAAGTTTTCTTTTTGGCACTGGAGCTTTTTGAGCTTTGCTATTGGTCTCTTTCTTTGCTGGCTTTTCTCCCACTTCTTATGGAGACTCTTTGTGTAGGCTCGCTTAATATTAATGGAGCCAGAGATGCGGGAAAGAGGAGTGTGTTGGGTGAATATGTAAAACAAAAAAAAGTACAAGTGTTGTTTCTGCAGGAGACGCATAGCGATGTGGTGAATGAAGTTGATTGGGGGCTCTGGTGGAAAGGGGCAAGTGTGCTGAGCCATGGGACAAATGTTAGTGCAGGGGTGGCAGTCCTTTTTGTACCGGGTCTGTCTGTAAAAATTTGCTCCTCAAAAGAGGTGTGTACGGGTAGACTGCTTGTAGTAAAGGCAGAAATTAACAACAGGGGTTTTGTCTTTATAAATGTGTATGCACCCAACACAGGGAGAGAGAGGGGGCTTCTATTTGGGTGTCTTAGAAAGGAACTCTCACAGGTAGCGCCTGAGGAGACACTGGTGGTCGGCGGGGACTGGAACTGTACGATGGATTTTACGAAAGACAGAAATGGGGAGGAGCCTCATTCAGGCTCAGTGGGGGTTTTAAGGGACATTATTAATCAATTTGACCTAGTTGATGTTTGGAGAACTAGACATCCCAACACAAGACAATATACATGGGTGAAGGTCTTTGGGGCTAGGGTGAGTGCAGCCCGACTTGATCGATTGTACATGTTCAGGAATCAGAGCAATAGGCTGTTGGGCGCTACCATTCTCCCGGTGGGTTTTTCGGATCATCACATAACCATGGCTCGGCTGTCTATTTCACCAGGGCCTCGGCAGGCATCCTATTGGAAGTTTAATGTAAAGTTCTTACAAGATGCCACTTTTTGCTCCGATTTCCAGACTTTTTGGGAAAGGTGGGGGCAGCGAAGAGAGGAGTATGAGTCTCTGAGTCAATGGTGGGATGTGGGAAAAGTCCAAATTCGGCTTTTCTGCCAACAGTATACAGCTCTCTCATCCTCAGAGGCTAGGAGAGTATTGGGGGAACTCGAACGTAGTATTAGTGAGATGGAGGTAGAGCTGGTGGGGCAAGGCAATGTAGGCCTCCAGGCTAATCTAGCTAAACTACGTAGGGACCTGGGCAGTTTTTTCCAGGTTAAAGCAAAGGGAGCACTTGTAAGAGCTAGGTTATCCATGCTCAAGGAGATGGATGCTCCCAGCTCCTTCTTCTTTGGCTTGGAAAGACAGAGCGGTGAAGCCAAGGGTATGCATTGTCTACGGCTTTCGGATGGGCGGGTGACCTCTGTGGTGGGGGAGATGCGGGAGCGGACTGTGGAGTTTTATACTGAATTGTATAAGGCAGAACTGTGTGATCCTATGTGTGCTCAGGTTTTGTTTGCCGAACTCCCTAAGCTCTCTCTGGTACAAAGGGATGAAATTGACATTCCCCTGTTGTCCCATGAACTGGCAGAGGCCGTAACCCAGATGTCCCCTGGTCGATGGACTCCCAGTGGAGTTTTATACAAAATTCTGGGGAATAATTGGACTGGACTTCTTTTGCGTGTTGCATGAATGCGTCGGGGTAGGAGAGTTGCCGATGAGCTGCCGGCGGGTGGCTCTGACTCTCCTGCCCAAAAATGGGGACTTGTGTGAACTTAAGAACTGGAGGCCTGTGGCATTGCTCTGTGCGGACTACAAGATATTTGCCAAGGTCCTCGCAAACAGACTAAAGTCCCATCTGGACTCTATAGTACACAAGGACCAGACATATTGCGTACCTGGACGCTTAATCACGGACAACTTGTTCTTAATCAGGGACATGTTGGACTTGTCGAGAAGTTCTAATGTGAACTTCGGTCTGGTCTCTTTAGATCAAGAGAAGGCTTTTGATAGAGTGGACCATGAGTATCTGTTTAATGTGATGTCTGTGTTTGGGTTTGGGGAAAGGTTTTTGGCCTATGTGAAGATGTTGTATGCCGGGGCATCATGTATGGTTAAGGTGGGAAGGGGGCTCAGTAGGCCAGTCTGGGTGAGGCGGGGCATTAGACAAGGATGCCCTCTATCAGGGCAGTTATATACACTAGCCATTGAGCCTTTTTTGGGCCTGCTACGCAGGAGACTGCAGGGAGTGTGCTGGACAGGCATAGCAGTGTCAGCGTATGCAGATGATGTTTCTGTGATGGTCAGGGATGGTCAGGATGTGCAGGCACTAGAGAATAGTCTGAAGGTGTACGAGGGAGCTTCGTCAGCTAAGATAAACTGGGGAAAGAGCAAAGCTCTGTTATGTGGGGCATGGGGGGATAGGGCCCCTCCTCTGCTTCCAGGGGGGTTGCAGTGGGGTTGTGAAGGGCTTAAAATATTGGGGGTGTACCTGGGCTCGGAGAGGTGGGTCAGGAAGAACTGGGAGGGGCTGTCACAGGCAGTGGTGTCAAGACTGGCCAGGTGGAGGTGGCTACTTTCCCAAGTGTCATATAGAGGGAGGGTGCTAATAATCAACAACCTGGTGGCATCTTCCCTGTGGCATAAACTGGCTGTCCTCAACCCCCCCGCCGGTCTGCTCGCAGACCTGCAACGCAAGCTGGTGGATTTTTTCTGGTCGGGCCATCACTGGCTGAGGGCGGCAGTGTTGTATATGTCCGTAAATGAAGGAGGACAGGGCCTGGTGGAACTGGAGAGCAGGGTGGCTGCCTTCCGACTAAAGGCGGCACAGAGACTGCTGTACCATACTGATGTCGGATGGAGGGAGCCAGCATGCGCGCTGCTGAGGAGAGCTGGCGGATTAGGGTTGGACCGGCAGCTATTCCTCATGAGGCTGGAGGGGCTGAGTACAGCAGGACTCTCAGATTTTTACTCTGCGGTGCTGAGGGTCTGGCAGCTACTAAGGCCCACACGAGAAGGGGGGTGGAGCCTGGGCTGTGGGTGTGGGAGGAGCCTATCTTCCACAACCCAGTCATCCTTTTGAGATCGGTTCAGTCAACCACCCTGAAGAGGCGACTGATGGCAGCGGGATTACTAAGGCTGGGTGAATTGCGACTGCTGGGAGAGGATGGATAGAAAACCCCAGAAGTCCTAGCAAAACAAACAGGACTAACATCTCTTAGGCTGCTGGAGAGATTCCTGGGGGAAGTCCAGGAGGCACTGTCTGAGCCGGTAAGGGGGGTGTTTGAGCAGCCAAAGGGGGAGGGGACACCAATGTTTCCGCCACTGCACGTGACGGCAGAGACTGGGGACTGGCAAGGGGGTCTGGAGGACTTGTTAGATTTTAACACTCCGAGCCTGGGGGAGTTTGAGGGGTGTGGGAGGTAAAGCCCTCTACAACCTCTGTATTAAGGTATGGAACATTAGGAGCATAACAGCTGGTTAGCACGGGTTGAACCGGGAGTCAGACAGGGGTGTCCTTTCTGTGTCATGAGTGAAACTGTGATTCATGTGTTTTCTTGTGCGCCAGGTTAATGCCTTTAATGTCTCAGTTGGAATGTCTGTGTGAGAGGTTGGGGGTGGGTTTTACTGTTGGGATGTTTATAATGGGGTACAGGTATTCAAATAAGGAAAAGGAAAAATGTGTGTTGTTGAATTTTCTGTTTGCTCAGTCAAAGTTAGCTATTTGGATAACAAGGAGGAACAGGGTCAAAGGTGGAGGGATAACAGACCCTTTACTATTATTTAATGGGATGGTCTCTGCGCGCCTTAGGGTGGAATTTGAGTTTTATAAAATGATAAAAAGTGTGGAGATGTTTCAAGAGATATGGTGTGTTGGGGGGGGCTGTCTGTATAGCTGGGGAAGATATACGGTTGTAGAGGTGGTGAGGTTTGGGTTATTGTGATGTGTGGTGTTGTTTTTGTATCATAGGGTAGAGGAAAAGGTGAGTATGCAGTACAGGGGATATTGGTAATTTGTTTATTTTATTTTAGGGGGTGGGGGGTGGGGTGAGGTTTTAATGAAATGAGGATGTACCATTAAAGAAAGACAAAAAGTCAAAAACTCTCTCTCTCTCTCTCTCTCTCTCTCTCTCTCACACACACATTATATAGGGTGCTGTAGCCTATAGGGTGCTGTAGCCCATAGAGTGCTGTAGCCTATAGGGTGCTGTAGCCTATAGGGTGCTGTAGCCTATAGGGTGCTGTAGCCCATAGAGTGCTGTAGCCTATAGGGTGCTGTATCCCATAGAGTGCTGTAGCCTATAGGGTGCTGTAGCCCATAGGGTGCTGTAGCCTATAGGGTGCTGTAGACTATAGGGTGCTGTAGCCCATAGGGTGCTGTAGCCTATAGGGTGCTGTAGCCTATTGGGTGCTGTAGCCTATAGAGTGCTGTAGCCCATAGAGTGCTGTAGCCCATAGGGTGCTGTAGCCTATAGGGTGCTGTAGCCCATAGAGTGCTGTAGCCTATAGAGTGCTGTCGCCTATAGGGTGCTGTAGCCTATAGGGTACTGTAGCCTATAGGGTGCTGTAGCCCATAGAGTGCTGTAGCCTATAGGGTGCTGTAGCCTATAGGGTGCTGTAGCCTATAGGGTGCTGTAGCCCATAGAGTGCTGTAGCCTATAGGGTGCTGTAGCCCATAGGGTGCTGTAGCCTATAGAGTGCTGTAGCCTATAGAGTGCTGTAGCCTATAGGGTGCTGTAGCCCATAGGGTGCTGTAGCCTATAGGGTGCTGTAGCCTATAGGGTGCTGGGCCAAGTAACCAATACTCTAACCCTGCTAGTCCCAGCTTGCACCGCTTCGAATAGCCAGTTGAAAAGGAGAGGGCGGAGTTGAGAGCCTGTGATTTGATGGCTGGAAGCAGGCGCCAGGATTAATGTACGGTAGCTAGGAAGCAGGCGCCAGGGAGAAGCTGTGTCCAGAGATTGTGTAACATGAAAACATAATATCACAGAGTTGTTATTGAATCTATTCTACAGAATGGGTTAATTTCATTACAAACCCTGTTTTCCAGAAGTAGCATACACTCTTTAATCTCAATGAAATGCTGTTGGAGAATGAAGTCATTCTGATAAGAAATGAATGAAGATAAGGATTCCACTGAGATTGATTTTCCACAAATGCATTTATTAAACATCTCAAATAATCAAGAACAGTATCAAAAACATATTTATTTTATGCAAATACATACATTACATAACACAAATAGAACTTCATTCAATATGAACATATGATTGCTTCTGTTTTCACACTTAGCCAACACAACTTAGACATACGAACAGCTATGAACATGATAAGAACACATGAAACAAGACCTAACACATGACACCTACAGCCAAAGTAAAATCCCTTTCCCTCTGATTTACAGATACAACAGCCACACTTATTTGACACAGGAGGAGCTCTTGAAAATACCAAATTGATCCCTAGTACATTATTTTACTTACATGATCAGACCATAACACCTGACAACTATAGCAAAGTCAAATTCCTTTCGCTACGATTTACAGAGATGACAACCACAAGCCAATTATATGACACATGAAAATACCAAATTGATAATGTGTTAAAAACATGCATTCATCATGCAAAACAGTACAGTAATACTAACAGAAGATATTTGATGAGTTTATTGCTATAAGCTAATTATGCCAAAAGATGACCGGTATGTTACATCTGCCACAAGGTACAGTGGGGAAAACAAGTATTTAGTCAGCCACCAATTGTGCAAGTTCTCCCACTTAAAAAGATGAGAGAGGCCTGTAATTTTCATCATAGGTACACGTCAACTATGACAGACAAATTGAGAATTTTTTTTCCAGAAAATCACATTGTAGGATTTTTGATGAATTTATTTGCAAATTATGGTGGAAAATAAGTATTTGGTCACCTACAAACAAGCAACATTTCTGGCTCTCACAGACCTGAAACTTCTTCTTTAAGAGGCTCCTCTGTCCTCCACTCGTTACCTGTATTAATGGCAACTGTTTGAACTTGTTATCAGTATAAAAGACACCTGTACACAACCTCAAACAGTCACACTCCAAACTCCACTATGGCCAAGACCAAAGAGCTGTCAAAGGACACCAGAAACAAAATTGTAGACCTGCACCAGGCTGGGAAGACTGAATCTGCAATAGGTAAGCAGCTTGGTTTGAAGAAATCAACTGTGGGAGCAATTATTAGGAAATGGAAGACATACAAGACCACTGATAATCTCCCTCGATCTGGGGCTCCACGCAAGATCTCACCCCGTGGGGTCAAAATGATCACAAGAACGGTGAGCAAAAATCCCAGAACCACACGGGGGGACCTAGTGAATGACCTGCAGAGAGCTGGGACCAAAATAACAAAGCCTACCATCAGTAACACACTACGCCGCCAGGGACTCAAATCCTGCAGTGCCAGCCGTGTCCCCCTGCTTAAGCCAGTACATGTCCAGGCCCGTCTGAAGTTTGCTAGAGTGCATTTGGATGATCCAGAAGAGGATTGGGAGAATGTCATATGGTCAGATGAAACCAAAATATAACTTTTTGGTAAAAACTCAACTCGTCGTGTTTGGAGGACAAAGAATGCTGAGTTGCATCCAAAGAACACCATACCTACTGTGAAGCATGGGGGTGGAAACATCATGCTTTAGGGCTGTTTTTCTACAAAGGGACCAGGATGACTGATCCGTATAAAGGAAAAAATGAATGGGGCCATGTATCGTGAGATTTTGAGTGAAAACCTCCTTCCATCAGCAAGGGCATTGAAGATGAAACGTGGCTGGGTCTTTCAGCATGACAATGATCCCAAACACACCGCCCGGGCAATGAAGGAGTGGCTTCGTAAGAAGTATTTCAAGGTCCTGGAGTGGCCTAGCCAGTCTCCAGATCTCAACCCCATAGAAAATCTTTGGAGGGAGTTGAAAGTCCGTGTTGCCCAGCGACAGCCCCAAAACATCACTGCTCTAGAGGAGATCTGCATGGAGGAATGGGCCAAAATACCAGCAACAGTGTGTGAAAACCTTGTGAAGACTTACAGAAAACGTTTGTCCTGTGTAATTGCCAACAAAGGGTATATAACAAAGTATTGAGAAACTTTTGTGATTGACCAAATACTTATTTTCCACCATAATTTGCAAATACATTCATTAAAAATCCTACAATGTGATTTTCTGGAGAAGAAAAATCTCATTTTGTCTGTCATAGTTGACGTGTACCTATGATGAAAATTACAGGCCTCTCTCATCTTTTTAATTGGGAGAACTTGCACAATTGGTGGCTGACTAAATACTTTTTTTCCCCAATGTATAATAGAATAGCAACAGAGGGGCAGTAGTGGTTGCTTTGGCATAGAAACCTAGTACCAAGGATACTCAGGATACCCTACGGGTAATAATTATGCCTTGTTCAGGAAGCCACTATCAAAACGTTGAATGAAAGTTAACGTCTACAATGCTGGTTTGATTGAATAGGCGCTCTCACCAGACAAGCACTTCTGAATCCTGAGTACCCAAGTCCACCAGAGGACCTTGGACTGAGGGAGGACAACATGTGTGTGGTGGTAGAGTAGGATGGTGATGGCGGCTCAGTCTCTATCACTCTGTTCTCTATCACTCTGTTCTCTATCACTCTGTTCTCTATGACTCTGTTCTCTATCACTCTGTTCTCTATCACTCTGTTCTCTATCACTCTGTTCTCTATCACTCTGTTCTCTATCACTCTGTTCTCTATCACTCTGTTCTCCATCACTCTGTTCTCTATCACTCTGGTCTCTATGACTCTGTTCTCTATCACTCTGTTCTCTATGACTCTGTTCTCTATGACTCTGTCCTCTATGACTGTTCTCTATCACTCTGTTCTCTATGACTCTGTCCTCTATGACTGTTCTCTATGACTCTGTCCTCTATGACTGTCCTCTATGACTGTTCTCTATGACTCTGTTCTCTATGACTCTGTCCTCTATGACTGTTCTCTATGACTCTGTCCTCTATGACTCTGTTCTCTATGACTCTGTTCTCTATGACTGTTCTCTATGACTTTGTTCTCTATGACTGTTCTCTATGACTCTGTTCTCTATGACTCTGTTCTCTATGACTCTGTCCTCCTTATGGTCCTTCTTGTATTTCATGCGTCGGTTCTGGAACCAGATCTTGATCTACCGGTCGGTGAGCCTCAGGCCTGGAGCCATCTCCAGCCTGCGGGGTGGACACAGGTAGGAACTCCTCCTCTTGCTCCACTAGCTGGGTGCTTGTGAACGCTGTCCACTCTCACCTCCCTCTGTCTCTCCCTCCATCTCTGTTTCTGTATCTTTCTCCATCTCTTCCTCTACTTGGGAGACCACCAGCCTTGTTATGACAGCACACTGAATCACCTGGGGAAATGACAAAAGGAACGTTTAAAAGTATGCTGTACTGCAAGTGTCTGAGACATAACAAGGGATAGTTACATCTTGTGTCAGATGATGGTGTTTTGGGAAACTTCCCCCCTTCTAAAGACACAGTCTAGGGGAAACATCTGACACGTGCATTAATCAAACCTACACACGGCAGTGTCAACTCAACTCATCACTTAAAGAGTGCCCTTGAGACCACCACTGGAAACAACCACCTTCAGTGTCACATGTGCTTCAACAGTCCTGTCAGTATTGTGTGCAGGGTTTAAAGTCCCAGTTTACCCCTGGATATAAAATAAAATAAAAATGTATTTGCCACATGCGCCGAATACAGCAGGTGTAGACATTACAGTGAAATGCTTACTTACAAGCCCTTAACCAACAATGCCGTTTTTTAACGAAAAATGTAAAATAAAAAAGTGTTAATTAAAGAAAAACTGAAAATAAAAGCAAATAGCTAAAGAGCAGCAGTAAAATAAAATAACAGTAGGAAGGCTATATACAGGGGGGTACCGGTACAGAGTCAATGTGCGGGGGCACCGGCTAGTCGATATTGTGAACTAACATAAATGATAAGGAGTTGATCAAACCAGGGGCGCAACTTTCACTGGGGACAGGGGGGGACATGTCCCCTCCCATATTCAGAAATTGCATTTTTGTCCCCCCCAGTTTTATCATTGGAATGTGATACAAAACGAGGCAACGGTGTGCTTTAGGACCATGCGGACGCCTCCGAGTGGTCGGATAGGCTCTTTGGAGTGTTTATCCGACTGGATTAAAAAATATATATATATAATATGTCCCCGCCACTTCTAAAACTAAAGTTGCGCCACTGGATCAAACATTTTAGTCATTTAGCAGACGCTCTTATCCAGAGCGACTTGCAGGAGCAATTAGGGTTAAGTATCTTGCTCAAGGGCACATTGACAGATTTTTCACCTAGTCGGCTCAGGGATTAGAACCAGCGACCTTTCGGTTACTGGCACAACACTCTTAACCACTAAGCTACCTGCCACCCAACCTATTATTAACATGTCTTACAGTGTAAGACAGACATGTGTAAGTATAGCTATAGCTTCTTTCTGGTCAATAAAAAGAGAGTTAGGCTATAGGCTACCTCTAAATGTGGCATGTCAACATGTAAATGATGTTAAAGGCAGAACAATCATTATAGCCTAAATACTCATTCTTACTATTTTCACAAATGCACTTTTGGCACCATAATTACAATGTTCCAATAAAAGATGTTTTCTACAGGTGATACACTTCTTTGTAACTCCATATAGGCTACAGTAATATGGACAGTCATATGCACAATCATCATTATTAGACTACTGTACAACTATATTACAATATGATATTATATTGACCTAATTGGTTGGAATCAGATGCCCTCTGGTTTTGGGCATGCCGAGTTTCTGTCATCCAGGGGAAGATATGTCTTGGTGAGAAGCAAAGGGCAGATGGAATGCACCTCTTTCCTCTGAAGACAGCTTTGCCCTTACCATGGCTGGTATCCACCTGTTCAGGGGTGCCCCAGAACGGGTCAGACGGGTACAGAGTGCAGCTGACACGAGCAGAAGAGGTGACAGTAGGACCAAAGAGTGGGATCTCTCGGAATTGTGGCACGTGGCCTCTACTATGTCCAGTGCCATATCCAGCAGGTTCGGTTGCAGTGATGTTGTAGCCCTGTAGATGATATATGGGGGATTGGTGGTGGTCCACAGACCTAGCAGGATGCACTTCAAATTTACTCTGATAAATAAAACTAACTAAAGTTGGGAAGGTATGCACTTTTGCATGATAAATATATAGCTTTACAACTAACTTAAATGACTTTGAATAAGCTTTAAGACTGTTTTGAATATAACCAGAGCGATAAACCGTGAAGTCACGTGCGGCAATCCTCCAATAGTCGCCGGCTGCAGTTCCAAACAGTCTGAAAGGAACTTAATGACGCCGGAGGAACCCGCTCCAATTCTTCAGGCAGCATTGCAATAAGCGTTTATTTCTTCTTCACCTACGGATGAAAACAACCAATTAGAATATGAATATATGAATAGTAAGAGAGCCATAGCAGTGCATGATCCGTATGCCGTTTTAGAGAGAGAGAGAGAGAGAGAGAGAGAGAGAGAGAGAGAGAGAGAGAGAGAGAGAGAGAGAGAGAGAGAGAGAGAGAGAGAGAGAGAGAGAAAGCGAGAGAGAGACAGAGAGAGAGACAGAGAGAGACAGAGAGAGAGAGAGGGAGACGAGAGAGAGAGAGAGAGAGAGAGAGAGAGAGAGAGAGAGAGAGAGAGAGAGAGAGAGAGGCACACACTGAACAGATCATTAGGAACTAAATATCTATTTATTTTTCATTTAAAGAGTAGGCCTACCACATGTGGGAAGATATTCGAATGAAAACCCAGTTAACGTTACTTCCTTTCTTGAACTTTCCTTGTAGGTTATAGCAATGCTCCTTATTGCAAACTATTGATTGAGTAGCCTATTTGAAGGAATGATATTTAAGGCTACTTGGATCATATCAATGCTATCAAAATATATATACAAAAATATGTTAAATGTGTAATTTTCGTGAATGTGTAATTATAATAGGAGTGTGCTGTTTGTTGAAATATAGCTATTACTATATTAAAAATGATGATCCACCATTGTGAATTGTATTCTTACATCTTCCGGATATAGACTACAGAGCTTGGACTTAAAACTCTATTTTTGTCTATTTATTTATTCATTCTATTTGCACGTGATTATGCATTCAATGTATGCAGGTTGTATGCAAATGAATTGAATGAGGGAACTATCCGAGTTATTAGCGTAATTACTTCCCTATAAGTTAACGACTTAATAGATTCAATGGGAGTGGTCAAACAAAAGGTTTTGAAAATCATTGCCACACAAAGACAATGAAAAGACCACAAAAGAATATCGAAAATAATAGTAGTTTTACCTAAAATGTCTGTTTATCTGCTTTCACTAATCAATTGCAACATGGATGTGTTCGCTCTGTCAAGCAACATTCATATTACAGAGTAGTTTTCGATTGTTAAAACCTGTGTGGTATATGGACGAACAGACAAAGAGGTAGTCGAATAATGACATACTGTCGCCCTATGAACCCAAAGCTAACACTAAAGCAATACAGTGTAGGCTACTAACGAAACTTGTTATGGTACTTTTTCTTAACTTGTAGGCTATTACAAAGGCTATTATAATAATGTAATTATGTAAAATATTATTAGCTTCATATACACCAAATATATGTGTACATATCAAACTCAGATGAACATGGCAGTGCCATAGACCCTGGTATACAGTGGGCCAATGACGTCATTAGGCTACTGCATTTATTTCGAAAAGCTGATTAAATTCTATAGGCCTTTTCTACCACTATAGCCTACAGTTCCACTATTTCTCTAATATAATACGACAACGATGTCTTAGCAGCACAGGGACGACCCAGCCTCTCCAGCACCACTCTGATTGAATCCCTCTTCCGTTTACCCTCCTCCTAGCCCCGCCACAAGGGCAGCGTCACTCCCTGCCCCTACATGAACACTTCACATACTCACTCCAATAAGTTATTTTAACATAAACATGATCATCTCATGTTTATCATTATTGTAAACTCAAATAATCAAAGGAAATCCATGACATCATTTAGAATGTAATAGAACAACACGAATAGCATGAGGGGTAGAGATGGGATTTCCGGCAACACCAATTGTTCATTGAGAGCATGAAGTGATAACCATGATAAACAAATTGTCCACTTGAATTGAGATATGGGTCGTAGAAGAGTGTTCACGTCATGTTCAGAACCTAAGAATGCATGCTTGACGACAGAGAATATAGCCTACATTTCTTTCAGATCATATGAGATTGGTACAAATAAGGCCATCTCACAAACGCCTATAAGAAGACGGTGTAAACATACAAAGTGACATATATTTGCATTTCTTCACCATATTACATAAAAATACCCCTATAACATTTTATTTAGAACTGGTATGCCATACGGTGCACAATGAAACAGACAAGTTATACAGCATTTATTAGAGGGAGCTTTATGAAGAAGACATCCCTTGTTTACCCTTTCCAATTGTTCTTCCAAAATCAATCTTGTTTTAAGAACTTTTGATATTTAGAGTTCAGTGAATTGCTGTCACAGAACTTGTCAGATAGAGGCATTCAGCATGCACATAACAGGTCCGGCATTGTTTCCGTTTAAATGAAATATGACTTGGTGGGAGTGTGCAGTGAATGCGAGAAGATTCATTCCATAACCTGGGATAAATTAACACATGGATAAATTACACTAATAAGCGAACTCAATAGGTTTATTTGAGGTTCATGTGCATTTAATGCACTTTTTCATTTCCTTCACCAATGGTCAGTTTAGCTGTACACAATTGGTATTATGTAGATGTACACTATTAGTAGGATAATTATGAGTATAACGCTATTATAATAATAATAATAATAATAATTATTATTATTATTATTATATATAATAATAATTATTATTATTATTATTATTATTATCATCATCATTATCATATTGTATACCTGTAGCATCAGGCAGTTATTTTATCTGGAGAGGAGAAATCAGGGCATAAAGTAATTACATTCCGTTCGTTTTCTTTGCCTCAAACCGTTGAGCACACTCAATCGTCTGTAGCCTATTGGATATAGAATCTGTGATATACTAGCTCAGCAAGAACATAGTTTAGCTCCTCGGCGCGCCTACACCACAATTCTCCGTGAACTCTGGTTGAACCGCCCACGTGGCAATAAATCATTTTAGTCTCCCTGCACAAAAGCGCGCGCCGGTCTCTCTGGGTGTCAATCCCTTTTACAACCCCCCCTTACCTTCTGCACTCTCTTGGCCTGCTCTTGGCTTGGTGTACAACATATTACCTTCTGCAAATCAAATCAAATTACATTTTATTGGTCACATACACATTTATAGCAGATGTTATTGCGGGTGAAGATAAATGCTTGTGTTCATAGCTCAAACAGTGCAGTAGTATCTAACAATTCACAACAATACACACAAATCTAAAAGTAAAAGAATGGAATGAAGAAATATATCAATATTAGGACGAGCAATGTCCGAGTGGCATTGACTAAGATACAGTAGAATACAGTATATACATATGAAATGAGTAAAACAGTATGTAAACATTATTAAAGTGACTAGTGTTCCATTATTAAAGTGACCAGTGATGCCATGTCTATGTACACAGGGCAGCAGCCTCTATTGCACTCTCTTGGTTTGGTGGCTGACACAAACAGCAGATGAAAACATCGATAAAAAATACTTGTATAAAATATTTATCCCATAGCCTATATGAAAACAGGCAGAATATGTAGATTTTTGTAAAGATGGGCGATATTTACAGAAAATATATACCAAACGCACAACAATAGCATTTCCACTCATTGGGATTTTTCGTTTTTGCATGTAGACCTACACCAAATTCCACTTGCAGCAAAAATAATTTTCCTAACCCCTTTGTTTCAAAAACACTGTTTTCTACACTGCTCTTTTCAAGGAAAACCATCCATGCCATGGATCTGCGAATGTGTTTTCGACGGACAGAGCTCGATTCGGGCAGATAAGAGGAGACAGAGAGCATGGGGAACGAAGTTAATGGGCAGAGGATGTTGTCAGTTAAAACGGTGCATACAAATGGCCCTGTCTCCGCGGCTCAGGCGGGAGATTTATGGCCCGGTGCCATATTGCTGTAAACAACGCAGAGTGAAATGAAAGAAAGGGAGACTTTGCTTCTGCACTCAGCACTTCATAAGAACACTTCACAAGAACACTTCATAAGTGAGGAAAAGGAAAACACACTGACAATTTCCTTTCCTCGCAAAAGCATGTGTTATTGTCTTGAAATATATGCACATAAGCCATTTCCTTCTGCAATACACTGTAGCAGGCGGGGACTGGCCATCGGGCTGGTCTAGGGTTGAATATTTTACAGTGGTGTAAAGTACTTAAGTAAAAATACTTTAAAGTACTACTTAAGTAGTTTCTTGGGGTATCTGTACTTTACTTTACTATTTATATTTTGACAACTTTTACCTTTACTTCACTACATTCCTAAATAAAATAATTTACTTTTTACTCCATACAGTTGAAGTCTGAAGTTTACATTACACTTTTTTCAACCACTCCACAAATTTCCAGAAAATTATGTCATGGCTTTAGAAGCTTCTGATAGGCTAATTGACATCATTTGAGTCAATTGGAGGTGTACCTGTGGATGTATTTCAAGGCCTACCTTCAAACTCAGTGCCTCTTTGCTTGACATCATGGGAAAATAAAAAAAAATTAACCAAGACCTCAGAACAAAAATTGTAGAGCTCCACAAGTCTGGTTCATCCTTGGGAGCAATTTCCAAATGCATGAAGGTACCACATTCATCTGTACAAACAATAGTACGCAAGTACAAACACTATGGGACCATGCAGCCGTCATACCGCTCAGGAAGGAGACGCATTCTATCTCCTAGAGATGAACGTACTTTGGTGCGAAAAGTGCAAATCAATCCCAGAACAACAGCAAAGGACCTTGTGAAGATGCTGGGGGAAACAGGTACAAAAGTATCTATATCCACAGTAAAACAAGTCCTATATCGACATAACCTGAAAGGCCGCTCAGCAAGGAAGAAGCCACTGCTCCAAAACCGCCATAAAAAAGCCAGACTACGGTTTGCAACTGCACATGGGGACAAAGATCTTACTTTTTGGAGAAATGTCCTCTGGTCTGATGAAACAAAAATATAGCTGTTTGGCCATAATGACCATCGTTATGTTTGGAGGAAAAAGGGGGCTGCTTGCAAGCCGAAGAACACCATCCCAACCGTGAAGCACGGGGGTGGCAGCATCATGCTGTGGGGGTGCTTTGCTGCAGGAGGGACTGGTGCACTTCACAAAATAGATGGCATCAGTCAGGAAGTTAAAGCTTGGTCGCAAATGGACAATACCCCAAACATCCTTCCAAAGTTGTGGCAAAATGGCTTAAGGACAACAAAGTCAAGGTATTGGAGTGGCCATCACAAAGCCCTGACCTCAATCCTATAGAACATTTGTGGGCAGAACTGAAAAAGCATGTGCGAGCAAGGAGGCCTACAAACATGACTCAGTTACACCAGCTCTGTCAGGAGGAATGGGCCAAAATTCACCCAACTTATTGTGGAAGCTTGTGGAAGGCTAGCCGAAACGTTTGACCCAAGTAAAACAATTTAAAGGCAATGCTACCAAATACTAATTGAGTGTATGTAAACCTCTGACCCACTGGGAATGTGATGAAATAAATAAAAGCTGAAATAAATAATTCTCTCTAATTCTCTCTGTATTCTGACATTTCACATTCTTAAAATAAAGTGGTGATCCTAACTGACCTAAGACAGGGAATTCCTTCATTCCTTCCTCGCTTTCAACAGTTAAATGAAAGAAGTTTTCATCATTCTAATGACATCCTTGAATAATATCGGACTAGAATGAGATGCAGAAGGCTTTCACTTCTCTTCATGAGGATTGAATGGTTATGGGTCTGAATAAATAACTGTTATAGCCTACCACCATCGCACGTTCGCTCTTCTTTCAAACTACCTGTGAGTTCTATTGGCTGCTTTATTTAACATTCAGCAAACAAGAGCTTGTGTCCCTCTTTGAACAGTCTATTGGTATAAGAAATGCAAAAAAAAGAATGTCCAGCTATTCTAGTCTATCTTTTCCTGCATGGGACTCCAAGAGCTAAGGAGCCTATTTTACAGAGAGGCCAGCGGAGCACAGTTGCGTGCATATTGCACAAGAGACAGAGGCAATAAGTTAGAGGCTTATTATTCATAACCCATCATTAATTAGCTAAATATAAGGCTAATCCTGCATTGAATGTATTACCTGAAAGAGGTAGGCTAGGACATCTATATATACAGTGCATTCGGAAAGTATTCAGACCCCTTGACTTTTTCCACATTTTGTTAAGTTACAGCCTTATTCTTAAATGGATTAAATTGTTTTTTTCCCCTCATCAATCTGCACACAATACCCCATAATGACAAAGCGAAAACAGGATTTTGGAAATGTTTGCAAATTTATAAAAAATAAAAAACAGAAATACCTTATTTACATACGTATTCAGACCCTTTGCTATGAGACTCGAAATTGAGCTCAGGTGCATCCTGTTTCCATTGATCATCCTTGAGATGTTTCTACAACTTGATTGGAGTCCACCTGTGGTACATTAAATTGATTGGACATGATTTGGAAAGGTACACACCTGTCTATATAAGGTCCCACAGTTGACAGTGCATGTCAGAGCAAAAACCAAGCCATGAGGTCGAAGGAATTGTCCTTAGAGCTCCGAGACAGGATTGTGTCGAGGCACAGATCTGGGGAAGGGTACCAAAACATTTATGCAGCATTGAAGGTCCCCAAGAACACAGTGGCCTCAATCATTCTTAAATGGAAGTTGTTTGGAACCACCAAGACTCTTCCTAGAGCTGGCCTCCCGGCCAAACTGAGCAATCGGGGGAGAAGGGCCTTGGTCAGGGAGGTGACCAAGAACCCAATGGTCACTCTGACAGAGATCCAGAGTTCCTCTGTGGAGATGGGAGAACCTTCCAGAAGGACAATCATCTCTGCAGCACTCCACCAATCAGGCCTTTATGGTAAAGTGGCCAGACGGAAGCCACTCCTGAGTAAAAGGCACATGACAGCCCGCTTGGAGTTTGCCAAAAGGCACCTAAAGAACTCTCAGTCCATGAGAAACAAGATTCTCTAGTCTGATGAAACCAAGATTGAACTCTTTGGCCTGAATGCCAAGCGTCACGTCTGGAGGAAACCTGGCACCATACCTACGGTGAAGCATGGTGGTGGCAGCATCATGCTGTGGGGATGTTTTTCAGTGGCAGGGACTGGGAGATTAGTCAGGATCGAGGGAAAGATGAACGGAGCAAAGTACAGAGAGATCCTTGATGAAAACCTGCTCCAGAGCGCTCAGGACCTCAGACTGGGATGAAGGTTCACCATCCAACAGGACAACGACCCTAAGCACACAGCCAAGACAACGCAGGAGTGGCTTCGGAACAAGTCTCTGAATGTTCTTGAGTGGCCCAGCCAGAGCCCTGACATGAACCCGCTTGAACATGGAGAGACCTGAAAATAGCTGTGCAGCTTGAGAGGATCTGCAGAGAAGAATGGGAGAAACTCCACAAATACACGTGTGCCAAGCTTGTAGCGTCATACCCAAGAAGACTCAAGGCTGTAATCGCTGCCAAAGGTGCTTCAACAAAGTACTGAGTAAAGTGTCTGAATACTTATGTAAATGTGATATTTCCGGTGTTTAAATTTTTTTATTTTTACTAAAATGTCTAAAAACCTGTTTTTGCTTTGTCATTATGGGGTATTGTGTGTAGATTAATGAGAGAAAAAAACACAATTTAATCAATTTTAGAATAAGGCTGTAATGTAACAAAATTTGGAAAAAGTCAAGGGGTCTGAATACTTTCCGAATGCACTGTAGGCCTATATTTCAAACCTGAACAGGGTTATCTATTTTGGATGCAATTTGAATGGAATTGATAGAGAGAGAAAGACTGTGTGAAATCATCTTTACAATAAAAAAATAAGGTGACCCCGAAAGTCAGATGAAGATGTGTAAATTAGACGTGTATTCTGTCATTATATTACTGTAGCATAGGCTATGCTGCAGCAAATGGAGGTCTACCTGTCACAAGAAAAAAAGTTACCATGATGAGATGATAGGTCTACATACTGAGATGGGCTGTCGGTCCCCACCCTGAGCGTAGACGATTCATCCTGCAGTGACCAAAGAGGCCGTAGAGAATCCTGATTTAGACTTCGCATATCATTTAACGGTTCCATTTCACATAATTTACCGGTTTCTCGCAATTATTTATCCAGGGAAAAGGGAGTGGTTTTGGGCAGTAAATCTCGGTAACCGGGTTCCCGCCATTCAACCCTAGGCTGGTCCATTTTTAGCCTAGTGGGCCTGTCTAACTTGGGGTTTTTCTCATTATCTGATTAATATTGGGGGCCGCAATGAAAAAAATGGGCCGGTGTGGGTACCGCAAAGAACAAAATGGGCCTGTGTTTTACAAATGCCAGGGCCGATTTCTGGTCCCAGTCCACCCCTGCACCATAGCTATATTGGCTGCAACTCTCATAACAACTCTTATAGTAATAACCCATTAACGGGCTATTTTGTCTTGGCCAACGTGAAATTTTGGGAAATGAACATGTTGGTTTGTGTCCAATAGACATAAAACATTACCTTTCAGTTACTTTTCATTTGTATATCTCTCTCTTGGGTCTATAACACAAACTGAACATCCAGTCCATTCAGAGGAGTGCTGGGAGTGAAATATTATTGCAATAACATCCTGCCCTTGGATATGCGCCAGACCCTGATAATGACCTGTAACTTTTGCCCAAACTGTAGCACGGACTGAAGTCCTATTTTACGCACACTTATTTTTGTATTGATTCTCTGCTCTTCCAATACGTTTCTATTGAATATAACTGAAAAATCGTTATGTCCCATTTCTCAAAACACGTGATAAATACACAATATAGGGTGAATTCAGAAAAAGTGGGACACTTTTTGCATTTCAGTATTCTGTAGCCTCTTTCATCATCTATCCAACGTAAAGTATTAGCCCAACAAATGATTTATTTCTTAAATCATCAAGATGTTTCCTAATCACACAAAAAGGACAAATGTTGATATCATATTCACATGAGGCATGACACACCCATTTGTGTACACTGAGCCAAAACCATAATTTTTTTTGGTCAACTGGGACAGCAGGTTAGATCAACTGGGACACCATTATTACAGTCCTAATTGTACCACAATGACAATTCAATTCACACTTTGTTGTTATATTATTATCTTGAGGATTTCAGAAATGTATCATGTGTTGGGATAATATGTTTGATAGATGTCGAAAGGGGTTACAGAAGACGGTAATGCAAAAAGTGGGACATCATATAAACTGGAATCGCTTAATCCTGACACATTTATTTCTTATTTCTGACGAGGGAAAATCAAAACTATTGTTACTAAGCCCTCGCAGAGAATCCACATGATCAACATCACATCACTTCATTGGTGTGACATCTTAGAGGGGGACAGAGCAAGCGTCAAACGTGAAGCTCACCCCGCGAAGCACACGGCAAGATCAGTGACATAGCTTTTTTTCTGTTTTGATGTTAAGGTTATAAAACTGTCATAAATAATGCACTGTGCCAAGTTGAGATGTAAATGTGCATACTATGTACTGGTGCATCAAAATAAATAAAAAATGTTGCCGGTATTATATTTACATTTTGTAATTCAGTCATTTTAAGACCCTCACGAACTTCTACAGATGCACCATCGAGAGCATTCTGTCACCGCCTGGTACGGCAACTGCACCGTCCGCAACCACATGGCTCTCCAGAGGGTGGTGTGGTCAACCCAATGCATCACCGGGGGCACACTGCCTGCTCTCCAGGACATCTACAGATGTCATAGGAAAGCCAAGAAGATCATCAAGGACCTCAGCCACCGAGCCACAGCCTGTTCAGCCTGCTACCATCTAGCAGACGGAAACAGTACAGGTGCATCAACGACATTTAAACGTGTTAACCCAGACGGCATTCCTAGCCGCATCCTCAGAGCATGCGCAGACCAGCTGGCTGGTGTGTTTACGGACATTTTCAATCTCTCCCTATCTGAGTCTGCTGTCCCCATATGCTTCAAGATGGCCACCATTGTTCCTGTACCCAAGAATGAAAAGGTAACTGAGCTAAATGATTATCGCCCCGTAGCACTCACTTCTGTCATCATGAAGTGCTTTGAGAGACTAGTCAAGGATCATATCACCTCCACCTTACCTGTCACCCTAGACCCACTTCAATTTGCTTACCGCCCCAATAGGTCCACAGACGATGCAATTGCCATCACACTGCACACTGCCCTATCCCATCTGGACAAGAGGAATACCTATGTAAGAATGCTGTAAATTGACTATAGCTCAGCATTCATCACCATAGTACCCTCCAAGCTCATCATTAAGCTTGAGGCCCTGGGTCTCAACCCCGCCCTGTGCAATTGTGTCCTGGACTTCATGACGAGCCGCCCCCAGGTGGTGAAGGTAGGAAACATCTCCACTTCGCTGATCCTCAACACTGGGGCCCCACAAGCGTGTCTGCTCAGCCCACTCCTGTACTCCCTGTTCACCAATGACTGCGTAGCCATGCACGCCTCCAACTCAATCATCAAGTTTGCAGACGACACAACAGTAGTAGGCTTGATTACCAACAACGATGAGACAGCCTACAGGGAGGAGGTGAGAGCTCTCGGAGTGTGGTGTCAGGAAAATAAACTCTCACTCAACGTCAACAAAACAAAGGAGATGATCGTGGACTTCAGGAAACAGCAGAGGGAGTACCCCCCTATCCACATCGATGGGACAGCAGTGGAGAAGGTGGAAAGTTTTAAGTTCCTCGGTGTACATATCACTGACAAACTGAAATGGTCTACCCACACAGACAGTGTGATAAAGAAGGCGCAACAGCGTCTCTTCATCCTCAGGAGGCTGAAGAAATTTGGCCGGTCACCTAAAACCCTCACAAACTTTTACAGATGCACAATTGAGAGCATCCTGTCGGGCTGTATCACCGCATGGTATGGCAACTGCACCGCCCACAACTGCAGGGCTCTCCAGAGGGTGGTGCGGTCTGTACAACGCATCACCGGGGGCAAACTACCTGCCCATCAGGACACCTACAGCACCCGATGTCACAGGAAGGCCAGAAAGATAATCAAGGACAATTACCACCCCGCTATCATCCAGAAGGCGAGGTCAGTACAGGTGCATCAAAGCTGGGGCCGAGAGACTGAAAAAAAGCGTATATCTCAAGGTCATCAGACTGTTAAACAGCCATCACTAGCACAGAGAGGCTGCTGCATACATACAGACTTGAAAATCACTGGCCACTTTAATAAATGGAACACTAGTCACTTTAATAATGCCACTTTAATAATGTTTACATATCTTGCATTACCCATCTCATATGTACAGTGGGGGAAAAACGTATTTAGTCAGCCACCAATTGTGCAAGTTCTCCCACTTAAAAAGATGAGAGAGGCCTGTAATTTTCATCATAGGTACACAGAAAATCACATTGTAGGATTTTTTATGAATTTATTTGCAAATTATGGTGGAAAATAAGTATTTGGTCAATAACAAAAGTTTCTCAATACTTTGTTATATACCCTTTGTTGGCAATGACACAGGTCAAACGTTTTCTGTAAGTCTTCACAAGGTTTTCACATACTGTTGCTGGTATTTTGGCCCATTCCTCCATGCAGATCTCCTCTAGAGCAGTGATGTTTTGGGGCTGTCGCTGGGCAACACGGACTTTCAACTCCCTCCAAAGATTTTCTATGGGGTTGAGATCTGGAGACTGGCTAGGCCACTCCAGGACCTTGAAATGCTTCTTACGAAGCCACTCCTTCGTTGCCCGGGCGGTGTGTTTGGGATCATTGTCATGCTGAAAGACCCAGCCACGTTTCATCTTCAATGCCCTTGCTGATGGAAGGAGGTTTTCACTCAAAGTTGAGTTTTTACCAAAAAGTTCTATTTTGGTTTCATCTGACCATATGACATTCTCCCAATCCTCTTCTGGATCATCCAAATGCACTCTAGCAAACTTCAGACGGGTCTGGACATGTACTGGCTTAAGCAGGGGGACACGTCTGGCACTGCAAGATTTGAGTCCCTGGCGGCGTAGTGTGTTACTGATGGTAGGCTTTGTTACTTTGGTCCCAGCTCTCTGCAGGTCATTCACTAGGTCCCCCCGTGTGGTTCTGGGATTTTTGCTCACTGTTCTTGTGATCATTTTGACCCCACGGGGTGAGATCTTGCGTGGAGCCCCAGATCGAGGGAGATTATCAGTGGTCTTGTATGTCTTCCATTTCCTTATAATTGCTCCCACAGTCGATTTATTCAAACCAAGCTGCTTACCTATTGCAGATTCAGTCTTCCCAGCCTGGTGCAGGTCTACAATTTTGTTTCTGGTGTCCTTTGACAGCTCTTTGGTCTTGGGCATAGTGGAGTTTGGAGTGTGACTGTTTGAGGTTGTGGACAGGTGTATTTTATACTGATAACAAGTTCAAACAGGTGCCATTAATACAGGTAACGAGTGGAGGACAGAGGAGCCTGTCACGATCGTCTGAAGGAGGAGACCAATGCGCAGCGTTGCGAGTGAACATGATGACTTTATTAACTTAAAGCAACCACGAAGAAAACAACAAATGACGATCCGTGAAGTTCTATACTGAATACTACTAACAGCAACAAAGAAACAATAACCCACAACACAAAGTGAACTCACACGGTATAAATATGGCTCCCAATCAGAGATAACGAGCCGACAGCTGACACTCGTTACCTCCGATTGGGAGTCATACGACTAATCAAGAACAATTAACCAAACATAGAAAATGCACAACCAGAAATCCCCAACATAGAAATACACCCAAACAATGAAACTAAACAACCCTGGCTCAAATATCAAGGTCCGTGGAGCCAGAGTGTCACATTACCCCCTAAAGGTGCGACCTCCGGGCGCACCAGCATACAGTCTCGGGGAGGGTCTGGGTGGGCGTCTGTCCCTGGTGGCGGCTCTGGCCCAGGTCGTGGTCCCCACCCCACCTTAGTCACTATCCGCTTCCGTATTCCCTTCCTCATGACCACCCCCCAACTAAACCCCACTGGATTAGGGCGGCACCGGACTACGGGGCAGTACCGGACTAAGGGGCAGTACCTGACTAGATGGCGGATCCTGGCTGGCTGGCTCTGGCGGATCCTGGCGGGACGGCTCTGGCGGATCCTGGCGGGACGGCTCTGGGCGGATCCTGGCGGGGACGGCTCTGGCGGATCCAGGCTGGACGGCTCTGGCGGATCCAGGCTGGACGGCTCTGGCGGATCCTGGCTGGACGGCTCTGGCGGATCCTGGCTGGACGGCTCTGGCGGATCCTGGCTGGACGGCTCTGGCGGATCCTTGCTGGACGGCTCTGGCGGATCCTGGCTGGACGGCTCTGGCGGATCCTGGCTAGACGGTTCTGGCGGATCCTGGCTAGACGGTTCTGGCGGATCCTGGCTGGACAGCTCTGGCGGATCCTGGCTGGACGGCTCTGGCGGATCCTGGCAGGACGGCTCTGGCGGATCCTGGCTGGCTGACGGATCTGGCGGATCCTGGCGGGCTGACGGATCTGGCTGCTCATGGCTGGCTGACGGATCTGGCTGCTCATGGCTGGCTGACGGATCTGGCTGCTCATGGCTGGCTGACGGGTCTGGTTGCTCATGGCTGGCTGACGGATCTGGTTGCTCATGGCTGGCTGACGGATCTGGCTGCTCATGGCTGGCTGACGGATCTGGCTGCTCATGGCTGGCTGACGGATCTGGCTGCTCATGGCTGGCTGACGGATCTGGCTGCTCATAGCTGGCTGACGGATCTGGCTGCTCATGGCTGGCTGACGGGTCTGGCTGCTCATGGCTGGCGGAAGGCTCTGGCTGATCCGGTCTGACGGAAGGCTCTGGCTGCTCCTGTCTGGCGGAAGGCTCTGGCTGCTCCTGTCTGGCGGAAGGCTCTGGCTGCTCCTGTCTGGCGGAAGGCTCTGGCTGATCCTGTCTGGCGGAAGGCTCTGGCTGATCCTGTCTGGCGGAAGGCTCTGGCTGATCCTGTCTGGCGGAGAGCTCTAGCGGCTCCGGGTCTGGCGGGACGGCTCTGAAGGCTCATGGCCGACGGGCGGCTTTGCAGGCTCAGTACAGACGGGCAGTTCAGACGGCGTTGGGCAGACGGACAGTTCAGGACGGCGTTGGGCAGACGGGCAGTTCAGACGGCGTTGGGCAGACGGGCAGTTCAGACGGCGTTGGGCAGACGGGCAGTTCAGACGGCGTTGGGCAGACGGGCAGTTCAGACGGCGTTGGGCAGACGGGCAGTTCAGACGGCGTTGGGCAGACGGGCAGTTCAGACGGCGTTGGGCAGACGGGCAGTTCAGGCCGGCTGGCGACGCACATCGTGGACCTGGTGCGTGGAGTAGGAACAGGCCGGACCGTACCGGGAACACCCACCACTGGCCTTAACTGGGGATCAAGAACGGACCGGACCAGACTGGGAACACACTTCAGTCTCTCATGCCGTGCCACAACAACTTCCCTCCCTCTACTCGCCAATGGCTCCCGTAATCCGATAGCCTTCTCTCCTTTTCTCCCTGTGGCAGCCTCCTGCTGCCCAGGCGCCCAAGCCATGTGCCCCCCCAAAAAATTTTTTGGGAGTAACCACGGGCTTCCAGCCTCGACTCCGCGCTTCCTCTTCATACCACCTCCTCTCGGCTGCAGCTGCCTCCCAGCTCTTCACGAGGGCGGTGATATTCCTCCTCAGACCACCTCCTCTCGGCTGCAGCTGCCTCCAGCTCTTCACGAGGGCGATGATGTTCCTCCGGTTGTGCCCAAGGACCCTTTCCAGCCCGAATCTCCTCCCATGTCCAAAAGTCCTTAGGAGGCATCCATAACTCCTGTGTCCAGACCCCTTGCTCCTGGACGCGCTGCTTGGTCCTTTTTTGGTGGGTTATTCTGTCACGATCGTCTGAAGGAGGAGACCAATGCGCAGCGTTGCGAGTGAACATGATGACTTTATTAACTTAAAGCAACCACGAAGAAAACAACAAATGACGATCCGTGAAGTTCTATACTGAATACTACTAACAGCAACAAAGAAACAATAACCCACAACACAAAGTGAACTCACACGGTATAAATATGGCTCCCAATCAGAGATAACGAGCCGACAGCTGACACTCGTTACCTCCGATTGGGAGTCATACGACTAATCAAGAACAATTAACCAAACATAGAAAATGCACAACCAGAAATCCCCAACATAGAAATACACCCAAACAATGAAACTAAACAACCCTGGCTCAAATATCAAGGTCCGTGGAGCCAGAGTGTCACAGAGCCTCTTAAAGAAGAAGTTACAGGTCTGTGAGAGCCAGAAATCTTGCTTGTTTGTAGGTGACCAAATATTTATTTTCCACCATAATTTGCAAATAAATTCATTAAAAATCCTACAATGTGATTTTCTGGAAAAAAAATTCTCAATTTGTCTGTCATAGTTGACATGTACCTATGATGAAAAGTACAGGCCTCTCTCATCTTTTTAAGTGGGAGAACTTGCACAATTGGTGGCTGACTAAATACTTTTTTCCCCCACTGTATATACTGTATTCTATATTATCTATTGCATCTTAGCCTATGCCGCTCTGACAATGACATTGCTCATCCATATATTTATATATTCTTATTAAATTCCTTTACTTAGATTTGTGTGTATTAGGTATTTGTTGTGGAACTGTTAGATATTACTTGCTAGATATTGCTGCACTGTTGGAACTAGAAGCACAAGCATTTCGCTACACTTGCAATAACATCTGCTAACCATGTGTATGTGACCAATACATTTGATTTTGATTTGATTTGATTTTTGAAAACCGTGACAGAGAATGAAAAAAAGCTTCTATTTCCAGGCCATCAGATTGCTGAACAGCTATCACTAGCCGACCACCACCTGGTACTCTGCCCGGCACCTTAGACACTAGCCGACTACCGCCCTGTACTCTGCCCTGCACCTTAGAGACTAGCCGACTACCGCCCTGTACTCTGCCCTGCACCTTAGAGACTAGCCGACTACCGCCCTGTACTCTGCCCTGCACCTTAGAGACTAGCCGACTACCGCCCTGTACTCTGCCCTGCACCTTAGAGACTAGCCGACTACCGCCCCTGTACTCTGCCCTGCACCTTAGAGACTAGCCGACTACCGCCCTGTACTCTGCCCTGCACCTTAGAGACTAGTCGACTACCGCCCTGTACTCTGCCCGGCACCTTAGAGACTAGCCGACTACCGCCCTGTACTCTGCCCTGCACCTTAGAGACTAGCCGACTACTGCCCTGTACTCTGCCCTGCACCTTAGAGACTGGTCACTTTAACAATGTTTACACAGTGTTTTACCCTCTTTATATGTATGTACTGTAGTCATGGCTCATCCTGTATAACTACTGCTGTACACACCTTTTCTATTCATATACTGTCCATACTGTCTACACACACCATTTATATATATAATGTATATATATACACTACCGGTCAAAGGTTTTATAACACCTACTCATTCATATACATTTTATATTTGAGATTCTTCAAATAGCCACCCTTTGCCTTGATGACAGCTTTGCACAGTCTTGGCATTCTCTCAACCAGCTTCACCTGGAATGCTTTTCCAAGAGTCTTGAAGGAGTTCCCACATATGCTGAGCACTTGTTGGCTGCTTTTTCTTCACTCTGCGGTCCAACTCATCCCAAACCATCTCAATTTGGTTGAGGTCGGGGGATTGTTGAGGCCAGGTCATCTGATGCAGCACTCCATCACTCTCCTTCTTGGTAAAATAGCCCTTACATAGCCTGGAGGTGTGTTGTGTCATTGTCCTGTTGAAAACAAATGATAGTCCCATTAAGCCCAAACCAGATGGAATGGCGTATCGCTGCAGAATGCTGTGGTAGCCATGCTGGTTAAGTGTGACTTGAATTCTAAATAAATCACTGACAGTGTCACCAGCAAAGCACCCCCACACCATAACACCTCCTCCTCCATGCTTTACAGTGGGAAATACACATGCGGAGATCATCCGTTCACCCACACCGCGTCTCACAAAGACACTCCGGTTGGACTCCAGACCAAAGGACACATTTCCACCGGTCTAATGTCCATTGCTCATGTTTCTTGGCCCAAGCAAGTTTCTTCTCTTTATTGGTGTCCTTTAGTAGTGGTTTCTTTACAGCAATTCGACCATGAAGGCCTGATTCACACAGTCTCCTCTGAAGAGTTGATGTTGAGATGTGTCTGTTACTTGAACTCTGTGAAGCATTTATTTGGGCTGCAATTTCTGAGGCTGGTAACTCTAATGAACTTATCCTCTGCAGCAGAGGTAACTCTGGGTCTTCCATTCCTGTGGTGGTCCTCATGAGAGCCAGTTTTATCATAGCGATTGATGGTTTTTGCGACTGCACTTGAAGAGACTTTCAAAGTTCTTGAAATGTTCCGTATTGACTGACCTTCATGTCTTAAAGTAATGATGGACTGTTGTTTCTCTTCGCTTATTTGAGCTGTTCTTGCCATAATATGGACTTGGTCTTTCACCAAATAGGGCTATCTTCTGTATACACCCCCTACCTTGTCACAACACAACTGATTTTCTCAAACACATTAAGAAGGAAAGAAATTCCTCAAATGAACATTTAAGAAGGCACACCTGTTAATTGAAATGCATTCCAGGTGACTACCTCATGAAGCTGGTTGAGAGAATGCCAAGAGTGTGCAAAGCTGTCATCAAGGCAAAGGGTGGCTATTTGAAGAATCTCAAATATAAAATATATTTTGATTTGTTTAACACTTTATTCCGGACTCTGACAATGCTCGTTCTGATATTATTTATTCTAATATTTCTTAATTTATTGTTTTTAAATTTTGGGATTATGTGTGTATTGTTATTGTACTGCTAGTTGTTAATGCCAAACTGATCTCATAGTTTCACTTCGGAAATTGCCCCATTCATTTTTTACCCAGTAATTCTGTGTGATTACAGGGTTAAAACAGAACCAACTCAAAGGGTTAAGTTTAGGTATGATGGCTCTTTCTTGTGACCTGCCTGATTACTGCACTGTTGGAGCTAGAAACCTAAGCATTTCGCTGCACCTGTGATAACATCTACAAATCTGTGTATGCGACCAATACATTTGATTTGATTTGATTTTTTGGGTTTTCCCGCTTTAGCAACCATAGCTAGCTAAAGTAAGACAGCATGGAGTAGCTAAAGTGGGACAGTCTTATAGCCTTTTCCAATGGAGGAAAGAGATCCAGTTTACATTAGGGACCCCTTGTACTTATGTTAGGCAGGGCTCTGTTTCTTGTAGTTCTGTTATAATGTTTAATTTTCACTCACTGGCCAGTTTATTATAGTACCGGGTCGGACCCCCTTCGCCTCCAGAACAGCCTGAGTTCTTCAGGGCATAGAAACGTTGCTCAATTGGTATCAAGGGACTTAATGTGTGCCAGGAAAATATTCTCCACAACATTACACCACCGCCACCAGCCTGCACCGTTGACCCCAGTCAGGATGGGGCCATGGACTCATGCTGCTTACGTCAAATCCTGACAGGAACCACGATTCGTTGGACCAGGCAATGTTTTTCCAGTCCTCAATTGTCCAGTGTTGGTGATTACATTTTTTTTTATTGAAAATAAAACATACAATCTACCTGCAGTGAAGCCGCTCAACATTTACATTACATTCAGTCATCAAACCATCTCCCGTCCAGAGCGACCCACAGGAGCAACCAGGGTCAAGCGCCCCGCCCAAGGGCACATCGACAGATCTCCCACCAAGTCAAAACAGGGACCCGAACCAGTGACCTATCGGCCACCGGCCCAAGCTCCCAACCGCCAGGCCACCAACCATCCAAGATCCCCCCACAGTTCCCTGAGAGCTGCCCCTCAACCATCCGAGACCCCAACGCTCAAAGTCGCTTAGGTCACTCGATTTGCCCATTCTAACGTTCAATTGAACAATAACTGAATGCCTCGATGCCTGTCTGTCTGCTTTATTTAGCAAGCCATGGCCACGTCACTCACTGTCTGTAGGAGTGAACGATTTTCGTGTACCTCTGACTGTCGATGTATTCCAGTACAATGGCACCAAACAGAACTACAGTAGCCTACCTATACTCGCAGTTTTCAATTTGAGCATCATCACAGTCCTGTTATTCCCTAACAGTTCCAGGTGGTGGGGTAATATACTGTGCATCAAACCTGAATCCATTTTTATGGAATATTTTCATGATTCCTGTATCTGCTACAATGCAATTGGAACCACTGAGTTCTGCATAGCCTACAGAACACTCAGTGAATGCAACTGGTAGTCCACCACCCCTCCCACCTGATTCGATGGGCCTAGCCCTAGTGCATAGACTTGGAGAGATGACAAGAACGGATGTTACATTGTCCAGAGAAATCTATTTAATCAAATTATATTCTAATTAAATCTCTGTTGGGTTTACTAGTGAGGACACTAAGTTACCAGTAGCTCGCTTGCTATTGTAACTAATCACTCTCCCCTTATAATTCAGGCAGCCCAGTTTATTCAGTCCATCCACTGACTTTAATCCATGTCCTACACTCTTAGAAAAAGGGCTCCAAAAGGGTTCATCGGCTGTCTCCATGGGAGAACCCTTTTTGGTTCCAGGTAGAAAGAACCCTTTTGGGTTCCATGTAGAACCATCTATGGAAAGGGTTCTACATGGAAACCAAAAGGGTTCTACCTGGAATCAAAAAGGGTTACACCTGGAACCAAAAAGGGTTCTTCAACGGGTTCTCCTATGGGACAGTTGAAGAACCCTTTTAGATTCTAGATAGCACGTTTTTTTCTAAGAGTGTATATAGCACAATACTCTGACACTTGCCTGTTACCAGGGGCTGAAACTTAGGTAAAATTGTATATTATGCTACACTAATGTTTATCAGTGCTTTATAAGTAATTGCAGTAGGCCTATAATTACCTAAATTATTAATCATCCAGTGATGGTAAAGGAATACAATTTTGGCAACCTATTGTCAGCTTTCAAGTGCTTATAATATATATATAATAATGCGCTTTGGTTGGTAAACTTTACTTGTAAATAATTCATTAATAATATAGATTCAAGAATCAGTTCGACACACACGCACGCACACACACGCACAAACACACACAAACACACACACACACACGTCCCAGATGCACACAGGACAGACATGGTTCATCTGCTCCTCTGGGGGAGAATGGACGGACGAGAGAGTAGATTTACGGGTTTATGACGCACCCTCCTCTCCTCTGGTCAATGTGAGAGCGAGCCGCCCTATTCCCCCTATCCCTCGAACATGGTGACGTGACCCCTGTTTCAACTCAGCGCCTTTATGCAGCTGCTATGGCTGCGGTTTAAACAGACTAGCTCATCCCCATCACAATACTCTGGACATGGCCCTTTCGTCTAACACGACACTCATCTGAGACGAGGAAATGTTGCTGTAACCATAATCCATTACTAATATAAATCTCAAAATAGGCACCGCTGAGTTATCACCACAATGATCAACATAACTGTTGATTTATTTTGGGGATTTGTGGATAAATGTGACTTCGTTACATGCGTTCCAGTTCTTTTAACTATTTAATACAAGCTTGTTTTCGTTTTTCTGTCAGCCAAGAGAGAGAGAGAGAGAGAGATGCCTTGCCAAAGGCCTGCCATAAATCAACCTTCTAGAGTGGAATGTTCGCATGGATTCCCTGGAATTATATGGAGAGAAAAATTCTCAATATTCTCTAAATACTTTGAAGAGACAAGATTCACAATGGCTTATCTTTTGCAGGAATGTTATCAAATCATTATATTTCAAAAAATAAACATGTCTATATAGGCTACATTTGTACAAATGCAAAGTATTCTTTATTTACTTTTTGGGAATTCATCACACCAATTGAAGTACATGATATGAAGTTAGCCAATTAAACAAATAAATAATAAACGAACATAAACAATTTCTGAAAAGACGGATCTTAGCCTGGAGCTAGTTACTATGTAAATAAAACATTTAATTTGAGCTAGTGCGTAATTCCTTTAAATATAAACCCACATAATTATTTACATTTTCTAGTATCTATATAATCTACGTTGAAACTAGTTTTCTTAGTAATTACATTAAAATGTAGATTTGATAGAAAGCTGACACTCGTCTGGGAAGGCTTTTGGGGACTTGCTTCCAAGTTATAAAATCAAGTTGAATAGACATTAGGTTGCAGCTGGTGTATGATGGGACAGCTTGCATTTTTTAAGTCCGGAGAGAATGTCTGTTAAAAACACTTCCTCCATCATTTCTGTGCAGTATCAATAATATTTTATTTCAATTAACTGTGTCTTTTTGCATTGTGGGTGTCCTAGGTCTATATGCGTAGTCTATACACAAAGTACAATGAATCAATTCAATTATAGTCAGAAGAAAAACAATAACGTGTTTTATGCTGATTGTGTTTACTCAAAATAATATTGGACGTGGTGAAAATAAACGTTGTCACATACTGTACATCTTCAGACCATGAGGTCAGTGGCGAGGTGGCTAACTAGATGCCGTTGACTGCATGCTCAAGAGAAGCCACTCAGAAGAAGGTGTAACCGCACCCTCTGTAGCTCAGTTGGTAGAGCATGGCGCTTGCAACGCCAGGGTTGTGGGTTCGTTTCCCACGGGGGGCCAGTATGAAAATGTATGCACTTAACTGTAAGTCACTCTGGATAAGAGCGTCTGCTAAATGACTTAAATGTAACCGTATATCCCTGCCCTTAATCTCAAATTCCGGACGCTAGGTTTAGCTATAAATTAATGAGTTATACATAATCTACAGAGCTCCAACTTCAGGCTACACTATTGATTTGTTTATAACGAATAGGCCTATACGTGGGAAGAACTCCAATATACGATACTCAGATCACGATAAAGAGCTGCAGGTTAGCTTGAAAGGGTTGTACGAATACTACGGGCCATTGAAAAGTAAGTAGACTTATGAAAATGAAATTGTCAAATGGAAATGGGTTTATACAGCTTCTACAGGGTTTCTACAGGTTCTACAGGGTTTCATAAATGTGCACCGAAAGCCAAATTATATTGAAAACAGATGTGACATCCATTCTATAAAATGTGGCATGCATTCTATAAAATATCACGTGAAAGGTGTTAATTGCTTACAGAAACATTTTGTAGGCCTATAGGCTAAACACATTATTTGTACCATATAGATTGCAGTAGGTTTAATATCTCTTTGGGAGCAATTCAAAGCATTATCTAAATATCGTTAATTCTATTTGGAAAACACTATTTTGTGTTTAATAATTCTAAAAGGTCAATTTGAACGTCAAACCTCTAAATACAGTTCATAATATATAATAGAGTGATTACGAGTCACCATGTACTCTTTTACCCACACAAATACATACTGTAACATATCATAGCCTAAATGTCTATATGGAAACGAATCTGAGATAAAGCCAAATGTTTAAACTGTAAGAGTGGAATACGTCTATGAAACACACCTGCCGTGCAATATATTGCATGGAGATTCCCTGCAGA
This sequence comes from Coregonus clupeaformis, assembly GCF_020615455.1. NCBI lineage: Eukaryota > Metazoa > Chordata > Actinopteri > Salmoniformes > Salmonidae > Coregonus > Coregonus clupeaformis. The sequence goes on along the minus strand of NC_059215.1, from coordinate 18,085,140 downwards.
ATCTCTAATGAGCATCTCTGATGCTGTCGTGTGGTGAGAGAGAGTTAAGTCAAGATATTCGTAGGCCCACTTTGACCATAGATCGTAAACTGACCTTTACGCAGTAAATCAGTCAACTGCAAATATAGGTTTTCGCTACATGAGGTACAAAAGCTTGTAATAAAATATACAATAGGCCTGCAAATGATAGCAACAGCATAGGGATTAAACAAATATATATGTTTTAAAAAAATGTTTTTAATTATTTAAGAACTGGTTTTGTTATTGTAAGAATCAAAGGCATGTCCATGATCAAAATTGCAGTTGAAATGATAAATGTAGGTAGGCCTATACACCGCCGGAATGTGCACATATAGATAGGTCTAGGCCTACTAATCCTTCATTTAATCATATTGAAATGTAATTATTATCCTCGAACATTTACTCGCCAGATTACATTGAAGCTATGCACATCAAAACTATTTTTGTTATGTACATATTTCTGATATAAAAACGTAATAATGCATTCGACATGAGGAACACTCACATGCAGACGGATCATAAGCTCCGAAGCAACCACTTGGAAGTCCCTCAAATTTGTAGGATGTCCTACAAGGGGTCTAGGTCCTACAGGGTGCACAATGGAAGAGAAGTGACCGACAGTTCACCGCACTCTCGGGTCACCACTGAGAGCAACAAAAGAGCAACACATTCAGAGGTGCCCTTCTACCGGCCCCTCAAGTAGAAAAACCCACAAAGAAAGTCCAGAGCCCTGACGAGGCCACGCAAGGACCGGGGACGACCTACGAGGGCACACACAGAAGGTACAAGTATAGAGACCCAGTCAGGTCACGGGGGGTTACAAAGGTCGACCATCCCGGCTGAAACGGACCTAATGGGACAGAAAATGTGCCCTCCGACTGAACTCGGCCTTCTCGCGGTTGGTTCCAAACTTCAATAAAGTGCCTTTTCAGCCTCGCTACATGGAGGCGACAGGATCTAGAAAGAGATTGGAGGGATGGTGAGACTGTGGCCTAGCTACACATTCATTTCTCTCAACTGTCCAGGCAGCTATATAAAGGCTCCTGGAATTCTGCATGTTTTAGGGCTTTACGCGCGTTCCAACTGCCATTCCAAAGTCATGTCCAAGTCACGGTGTTAAGTTTCCTTTTTGGCCCTGATAGTTTTATTTCGTAAAGTTAATAGTTAGAGATTTGGGTTTATTTCTGTGAGAGAGGCTGTTGCCAAATTAATATATTCAGGCCCAAATCATTCTTTACTCTGCGGCGCTAAGATTGATGGTTCAGAAAACCTCTCCCTTTGTGCTCTTTGCCCCCCACCTAGCAAGCCGTTTTATAATTTCTATTCAAGTCACACAGTTTAAATAATCTATCAAATTCTTGCCCTCTTTTCAAACATGGCATGTTTTTGCACAACATTTTGAGCAGGATAAGAAAAAGTTTTTCTACAATGAAATTCGTTTTGGAGAACTGTTAATTGGACGGCCTGTTTCATGGCTATGGCCTACAGAAGATCAAAGGCGCAATATGACTAGCCTATGTATTATTACAGTTGCATGGTGACAACAAGTCCACAACACTGCCATAGACCTATCGAAAATCCCTCCACACGATGCTTGAGCAGTGTAGGCTATACTTACCAAGAGCAGAGGTGACGATGACGTTACCTCGAGCGCCACTTTTTAAAAGCACTCTTCACTTTGACGGGGGAGGTCTCAGGGCCCAACAAACATAGACTATTATTAGAATGACAATTTGGTGAACATCTCAGATTTACAACTAACATTCCATTGTATATAGGATACAAATTATTGCATATTGAGAAGGCCTACGTGCATGCATTTAAAACACTATTATCCAAACTATTGTATTATACAAGATCATCTTGGAAAATTTGGACGCATATTTTTAAGAGGCAATAGGTCTTGTTGGTAGATATAATCCTAATACAATATTTTGTAGGATATATTCTCACTTATAGTCCACGATATAGTCCTTCACAGCCTTAGGCCTTCCAGAATCTGACCTCAAGTTATTTACTTTATTAGAAGAAAATAAAAGCAACCTGCAATTGGGGCAAAACAATGAATTAATAGGAAGCCATATATTATCAACACAACTGATTATGTGTCATATTTTGGCAATATGAAATTGATTTCCAAAGGTATGTGCAGAGCTATATGTTCAGTAATGAGCCGGAAGCAGGGCTCCAGCCAGTCAGTATTATCTGAGGGGGCCTGGTTGAGGGCCTGGTTGAATGGCTTGCCAAGTTAATTGAATGTCCTTGAGACTAATGAGCTATATGTAGGATAGTATGATGCATGCAGCCAGGCTATAACCCTTTATTTGGAGTAGAATTATGGATTATTATTGGATTAGGGGGGAATATGAATGGTGGATCTGTATACGCGTGCCTACCTCGAGAACGATTCTAAAGGAACATTTCAAACCGACAGTATCATACCTTTATTTGGCATAGGCTAAACAATTAAAAGCTCAATTTTGCCAAACAAATAATGCTTTGTTAGGCTGAACCATAAGTAAAGAACTTGGTAAATTGTGACTATACTATTTTTAAATAACGGCCCACCACATCAATATACACAGTCACCAAAACAATAGGCACAGCTCTGTTGGCCGTGAATGAAATCCATCCAAACGTGTGTAAAACTAGTACACTCACTTTTTTATTGACCAATATGATTATCACAAATACACTCAACTCTGTTTATTGCATTTCACAATAATCTGCTAAACACACCACAAACTAGATTGTAATTCAAAATCCTGTTTTTGAAAGCAAAGAGGTAATTCACCTTGTTATAATCCTGAACATATGCGTTCAAGATCAATGTTCCATCGGTATGTTGCAGCATTTTTACCAAAAATAACTATGATAGCCTAATAATGATATTCTTCCAGTGTTGAGCTTGAAATAAATAGATTGTGCATTTCAACTTGGGCGGCAGGGCAAACAAATGGCTCACAATAACATTTAGATAAAATGTACATTATTTTCCTTCATTCAAAACATTTTTCTCATAAAAAAACATCATCTTGATTCAGCATTAAATAACTTAAACCCTGTGTCACGTAAAAATAACCCATCCGTATTCGCATAAATCCATGCTATATAACATGCATTTTATATAACTTTGGACTTAAATGAAACCGCACAAATACCTACGAAAACAAAATATATAATATACTATAAATAATCAGTCATTTCACTATCCCCCTTCTTGAAGTGGTTTTCTTTTCGCCTTATAACCTTGTAATATCCTCGCCATCCTCTACTCCAGACAGTTCATCGGGTGTAATGCTATCAGTGGCCGAGGAAGTGGCGACAACGCCGGCTGATGAGGTTGTGTTGGAACCGGAGGATATGCCCGTGGAGGAGGATCTCACTTTGGTGTTCGGAAGCCTATGGTCTTTTTTCCACTTCATCCTGCGGTTCTGAAACCAAATCTTGATTTGTCGTTCGGAGAGAACCAAGGTATGAGCTATCTCGATGCGCCTCCGCCGAGTTAAATAGCGGTTATAGTGGAATTCCTTCTCCAATTCTAAGACCTGCTGTCGAGTGTAGGCTGTCCTAGACCGCTTGGAATCCGGCCCATTGTAATTCGGGTTCGCTGTAAAAGGGGAGAAGTAAAGAGGGAGAAAGAAAGAAAGAAAGAAAGAAAGAAAGAAAGAAAGAAAGAAAGAAAGAAAGAAAGAAAGAAAGAAAGAAAGAAAGAAAGAAAGAAAGAAAGAAAGGGAAGGAGTGGGTAAACAATAGTGTCTTCAACTGAGATATATGATGGGAATGGGCAGAAGGAATGGCTAGATATGGTAGTTATGGTATTAGAATTAATCTAAATGGGAAGTTAAGAACTTGTCTCTCTCGCCATAATGAGGGGACACTCACATCCAAGTATGCGTTAAATTATTAATGAAAGATTTCAAAGCGCAGTCTTTTCTCTGTTCATCTCTCCCCCTCTTCTCTCCATCGCGCACATACATAACAGCAGAAGCCACATGGTGATATGGCTGCCCAGAGTATACCTCGGCTATAAAATTTATGGTGGGTGTAATTACCGACGCCGAGTCGTAAATCCGCCTCAATTGTGCCATTTCAAAGGCTTCTCCCCTATTTTAGCAGGGGCTGGGAAGGAGATGGAAGTCAGAGGCACTGATAAAGGGAGGGAAAGGAAGAGAGAGGTGTAGGAGAGTGTAGAGAGAGAAGAGACAAACACAGACAAGTTGCCTACCGGTGCTGACGTGAATTTTCTTCATCCATGGGTATACCACGGGCTGCTTGGAGGCTGAGCTGTTTGGATGCTCCGGTGTAGCTTGGTTGCAGGCGGAGGATGCAGCCGGTGGGGTGGAGGGGGACATGGGTAACTGTGGGGTCTCACATGAGGCTGGCTGCCCTTTGCCTGCAAGCAGGTGCGCAGAATGAGGTAGTCCATGTCCCCTTTGCGTGTCAGGTTCAGGGATGCTTGCACAGTTATATTGGCGCTCTTGGTAGCTCGCCCGCGGAGGGTATAACTCCTGATGGTGATGCTGGTAACCAGAGCCAGGGTCCCTTGCCCGGCTATAATATTCGGGGCTGTGCTCGGGGATGTAGCTATTTTGCGAATATTCCTCGCATGGAGGAAATTTCGGATCAATGTAGGTAGAGTCCATCAAATACGAGCTCATGATCATTAATTTCTGCAGTGGAAATTTATTTTTCTAGCTTTGTCGTTTTTCTGCTCCATATAGCCCTCCTACTTGCGAGCAGCCCTGTAAAGTTACTTTTACCACGTGACCCCACGGCCCAATGGCAGAGTGAGAGGTAGTCCCCGGATAAGGAACCAAAGGTTTTGAAACATACCTTCGGTCGCCATTGTGGGCATAATCTCTCTCTCTCTCTCTCTCTCTCTCTCTCTCTCTCTCTCTCTCTCTCTCTCTCTCTCTCCCTCTCACCCTCTCACCCTCTCTCTTTCTCTCTCTCTCTTTCCCCTCCTCTCTCTCTCTCTCTCTCACTCAATTCAATTCAATTTCTCTCTCCTTCAATTCAATTTCAATTTCTCTCTATCTCTCTCTCACCCTCTCTCCCTTGCTGTGTTACCAGAGCCATTGATATTGCAGCAAATATTGCAAAACAAACACTTCTTCTGTGAATTACACAGTGTCATTATAGTTCTATTATTAGCATCATTTTTTTCCAGGTAGAAATAGCATACAATAATACTAGCAGTAAATAATAATAATACATATTAATAGTAAAAGTAATAACCAGTAAAACAGTTGAAAGATTAGGCCTGCCTAAGTCACAGAAATTCGGTATATGACCCTCTATAAGAATATTCTGATGCTGCCTTCTCAAATATAAAACAATCCAACACTAAATGTTGGCAAAACACTAAATAGATAAAAAGCACGCATCAAATTCACTTTCACATAGCAGTTCGAATTACGAGTTTTTTAAACTAGAGCTGGGCTTGGCTCATAGGAGAAGAAAGTGGACACCAGATGGGCACCATATCAGTGAAGAATACATTAACTTTTTAGTAACCACACAGTACTTTCATTAAGTATTTTGCTTTGCATTTGAGAACTTTCAAAACTGTGCCAATACTTTGCCATTAGGCTACTTTGTAAATATTCTGAGAGACTTTACAAACATAGCATTCCAAATACTTTTCAAATGCATTACTACTTTTAAAATGCATAAATACTTTTCAAATGCATTAATACTTTTCAAATGCATTCATAGTTGTCAAATAGGCCTACTTTGTTATCTTGTGCCAATGGACACAAGGGAATGCATATATTCTTTAATGATACTATATCTCTAATGCTTATATCACTGTCATTATTGGATATTGCATTGAGGTCTCTGTCTCTCGCTCTTCATGTTTAGAGACATATGAATTTGAATACAAATCTTTATAAGGCTGCAATGGTGATGAAACCAGCTTTACGTGCCCTGAAATTACTCTCAGGGACGTTTTGTCCAAAAGTTTAACTCCATCAACACAAGCTGTTGTCTAAGTGCACGTGTAAGGTTATTCATTTGATATTAGACCTAGATGGGGGAGTAAAGTCCATTACGAACTCTATCCACTGTTGTGTTCAGAAAAGTAAATCATTGCAGATAAAGCTGTCAATTATGATTGGTAGACTATCCGCTTTACAGGTACTATTATACTGCCATTAACTGCTGGCTAAATGTGTTAGTGGCTGTAATTCCATCCCTTCAATTATGCATGACACCACAAACCACAGGACTGTAGACCTACATAATCAATGTGACCTTTATAAATCAATGGAGTTAATAATAATATTAAATATTTACATATTTAATATTAAAATAAAATAAATATATTATAAATGTAGGGCCTACTACATGCTAGGGATGGATTATAATAAATTATATTAACAAGGGTTATGACACGAGGTCAATCACCTGTTAATCAGCATCTAAAGTCGAGGTAGTGGTCTTCTTTTAGTCCTATATGAGCAGGTGAAAATGACATACAAAAATGGCATAAATCAGTCCGCTTTAAACGATCGCTGGTTTCTTACATGTTTTACTGGTACCGACCGACTAGTACTAGTAGCCCTTTGCTTCCAGATAGCCTATAGTACACAACATTAGCCTATGGACGCCTGACAATGCCTAGGCTACTTATGTGGAGGTTGAAAACATACTGTGTATGCTGCACACAGACTTCTGAGATGTATGCTATTCGTGCCCTATTATTCCGGCTTACACTGCATGCAGCTATAACCTACTGGATAGAAGCGAGGGTTGAAGCAGACGATTATCTTGACATACGTGGGATTTCAGTAGCCCATGTATTCCTGTAGAGACGTACTTGCGATTGTTATCTATTAACACAAATTCGGTTCTACAGGGTACATATAGACAACTAATGAGTCTTTTCCATTGCAGCCTGAAAAGAAGAGCTCGAACTGGCAGAATTCGGTTAGGTAAAAACCTCTCTCTCTCTCGCTCTCTCTCTCTCTCTTTCACACACACACATACACACACACACACATACATACATACATACATACATACATACATACATACATACATACATACATACATACATACATACATACATACATACATACACACACACACACATACACACACACGCACACACATACGAATAGAGTTGCCTGCCGAAGATGTTTTTCTCCATCAGATTCAATCAAAACCCTGCCTTTGAGGTGACTCCTCTGAACTATGAATATTCAGGAAAAACACGTGCACGGTGGGTACAAAGCGAGCGACCACGTGACAGCGCAGATGAAAAATAAGTTTATTTTGTTCCCAACGATTTCTTGTGCTCGCCTTCCTCGCCATTACCATACTGACCGCTCAGTAACCTCTCTTCCTGCCACTCTAGAAGTTAATGAGAAGACGGAGATGAAAAATGTTATATCCTGCATGGTGTGAGTGTGACCTGTTTCAATAATCGAAAGGGGCAAACATAGGCTACTGAAATCGTGAATATATTTAATATATAGAGTCTTGAAATAGAATCCAATAGAATGTACGTTTTTAACTAATCAAAACAATAACATGTTCACGTAACTTTATAAAATGTTATACATAGAATACAATAGAATATAATTGAATAAGTGTAGGTAGGCCTACACAAGACGTCAGCTACCTTGGTAACCATGAGACAAGAGAAGAAGAAAACATACTCAAAATGTAATGAACACTTTCGTTCTCATCTTAAGTTAAATCTCCACATATTATTATAATTTTTGCACACCCCCTCCCACCTGCCACGCCTTCACAGGCCTCGTGCACGCCCCCAGCTCCCCTCTCACCCCAGCTCCAGTGTTGTGGACGCATTTTAATATTCGTTAGACAGCCTGACCTGCGTTTCACCCCTCGCGTTTGACTGCTTCCAATAGTTCACTGCCAAGGATTATTGATGGGCGAAAATAAATAAACAATTTCTCCCCGCAAATGGCATTCAGATCTCTTACCTAGTTCAATAACTAGTTATAATGTAGAACTACAGAAAAACGAGGCCCTTAGGCGAACTAATTTGATGTTCCATTTGTTCATGGGAAAAATGGCTAACCTTTACTTTTCTTTCACACGAAAACCTTACAGCATGTTCTCTTTCACACGCAAAGGCTATGCATATCTGTAACACACGATATGCATGCAACACATATCTGTAGGCTACAACATTGATGGTAGGATGAGGAAAGATTCGTTGTTCTTTCACTGAATGATTGTTTTGAATAGATATCTTTCAGAATATTAGAACACATTAACCACAGTGTGCATGGTGAGGCCCGGTGAGGCCAAACTGTGTGAAATGCAATGTTTAATAATAAACACATTGTTGTACAATGGAATGTGTGTACATAGGTCTAGGCCTAGCATAGCCATTATCAGGGAACACTGCCCTCTCTGTTGGCTCGGCGCACAGGAAAGGACAGGGCAGGTAGCCTATATTACTTGTGTACAAAATAATAAACAACTTACTGATACATATATGCTCGTCTTCATTCTGCCTCCGTCCTCGATTCGTTGTCTGCAAAATTGAAAAAAAAATTATCAAATTAGATGATTAGTGGGATAACCAATAAAGTTAAAATGCGTATAAGTATATATTTTTCCCACCCCAAATTATTCGGAATGGTTTCAATAACATTTACATTTTAGTCATTTGGCAGACGCTCTTATCCAGAGCGACTTACAGTTAGTGAGTGCATACATTTTTCATACTGGCCCCCCGTGGGAATCGAACCCACAACCCTGGCGTTGAAAGCGCCATGCTCTACCAACTGAGCTACCAAAAAGCTCTAAAACAGAATAGCTTATGATGCCCAGAAAAACAACAGAAGGTAATGGTAATGGAGGGCCAGGATTGCCTGCAGTACTGCAGAATTTCATAAACCATAAAATGATCGTTATTGCAATAAAAAAACAGGGAATTATCTAATAAATTAACAGGTTTGAAATAGCTAAATACTTGCTAATTTGTCATCGAAAATCAGTTGACAAAAATCAAGTCATATGACACAAAACAAATGTATTTGGAAAATAACCACATTTAACTTTACCCATTAAGGAACAATGTTAATGTCCTTGAATATGTATTATTTTTTGTATAATGTCTTACTTTCATTTCCACTCTATCCATCCAACCCCTTTTCTCTCATCCCCCTCCTCCCTGTTCATTTCAAATTGAGGTGAGGAGACACAGAAAAATCTATAACAAGTGTGCGATCTTCTAGAATTGGGTCTGAGGAGAGGTATTAAGGACAGGTCGGTTTGGGGACGTTCGACTGGATTTAGAAATGTGGCATTTCCATGGGCGGAAGTTCTATCTGTAGAAATCCCCAGATTTCACAGTATTGGGTATATTCAAGCCTGAAGCATAAACGAATATGATTTTACATCATAAAACGTGCAATATCTACAACTGGAACTCGCACACTTAACTGAAAAAGAACAGGCTGTCTTTCATGCGTCTGTCTTCCATTGGCACTGAAATGAAGACACAAAAAATCCATTCAATGGCATACATATTCATTATGGACCAGTGGTTAAAAGCGTTGGGCCAGTAACCGAAAGGTCGCTGGTTCGAATCCCCGAGCCGGCAAGATGGAAAAATCAGCCGTTCTACCCTTGAGCAAGGCAATTAACCCCCAGCAACAACTGCTCCACGGGCGCGGATGTCTTAGACGTCGATTAAGTCAGCCCACCGCACCTCTCTGATTCAGAGGGGTTGGGTTAAATGCGGAAGACACATTTCAGTTGAATGCATTCAGTTGTGCAACTGACTAGGTATCCCTTTCCTATTGTGTTTTATGCAATCTCATAATGAAATAAATGAATTTCATAAAGGGAAATGAATATCATCTGAATATATTACAATATAATAAACCATTCAGTCTACAAACAAATGCATAAGCATAAAAAGCACAGTAGAGTTTTCTGTTCATCTAAAAATATGTTTTGCTTCTGGAGGTGGGTCCCTCTACCAACAATTAGGCAATGTTCTATTTGCCAGGTAACTCGCTCACATGATCTATTCTAGACTAGACAGTGGTTTTCTTATTGGATGATTATTTGCCAATCATGGCAGTACCATAGATCGATTACAGTCAACAAGAATAGAAAAGGCAAAGAGTAAGACATACTGAGCTTAAGAACAGTGGAGAACTTAGCTACACCCCAATGCACTATAATCCAGGTGAATCCCATCCAAAACTTGGTCCTGGGGCCCCCCCTGGGTACACGTTTTGGTGCACTACACAGCTCATTCAAATAACATTTAAGTCATTTAGCAGACGCTCTTATCCAGAGCAACTTACAGTTAGTAAGTGCATACATTTTCATACTGGCCCCCCATGGGAATCGAACCCACAACCCTGGCATTGCAAACACCATGCTCTACCAACTGAGCTACAGAGGGCTAAGCAACTCATCATCAAGCTTTGATTATTTGAATCAGCTGTGTAGTGCTAGGGCAAACACCAAAACGTGCACCCAGCAGGGGCCCCAGGACCGAGTTTGGGAAACCCTCTTCTATAGCATCATTCATCTCTATATGGAGGGGGAGCATGTTTAATAGCACCCCCTATTGGCTGTGTATTATTGGTTTCCACTCTCCTCATCTAACAGGAAGTAAGGGGTTTATACTCAACATGAACCCATCAACTCACTACATCATCAGGGCCCCGAGTTCCTCCCTGGCCCTTATGTGAACTGACAAGGAAAACCTCTGGGCCATAATTACAAGCTACAATATTACGTTTTTAGTCATTTAGCAGACGCTCTTATCCAGAGCGACTTTACAGTTAGTGCATAATTTTTTTTTTCATAATATAATATGGGGACCAGAGTTCATGGGCAGGTCACACGAACATAACAGAGGAGTAGAGGATCTTACAGACAAAGGATCTTACCAATATCAACCACACAACTTTCCCTAGTAAATAGAGGCAGATACAATGTAACAATTGGGATTTAACTTGTCACACTGCTCTTAAACAAATATTTGCTTCCAGAACATTTTCCATGTAAACATTCCATTCCTCAACTACAAAAATAAACAGTATCACGTCTGTGTGTTGATTATGGGAGGGCAGGGGATGGATGACATTTATCCAATGGACTGCTATACCTTGACAGGTATCAATTGGACTGGCCTACACAGTAAAAGATAGTCGAAGCATTGCGCAGTGAACATGGCACACTCATCAGTCTCTGTGTCAACAGTCTGATTTAGCAATATCTTACCAAGACAATCCTGAAAAGTGGGTTGCTATGTTTATTCAAGCACAAGTATGAACTTGCAATTTATACACACAACCCATCTCTGAAACCTGACTGCATTTTTGTGGGATTATAGCTGTACATAGTAGCTACTGTTAGTACTGTATGATAGGACATCAACACACACACACA